>NC_084621.1:43816977-43824477 GCF_033978795.1 Nerophis ophidion | reverse complement strand
CAATGTGTAGAAATATTTATTTATAATTGAATCACTTGTTTATTTTTCAACAAGTTTTTAGTTATTTTCATATCTTTTTTTCCAAATAGTTCAAGGAAGACCACTACAAATGAGCAATATTTTGCACTGTTATACAATTTAATAAATCAGAAACTGATGACATAGTGTTGTATTTTACTTCTTTATCTCTTTTTTTCAACCAAAAATGCTTTGCTCTGATTAGGGGGTACTTGAATTAAAAAAATGTTCACAGGGGGTACATCACCGAAAAAAGGGTGAGAACCACTGAAATAAAAAAAACAAAATCAATCTTTTACTGTGGAGAACGAGGCTTCTCTGCAGTATACAAAATAATACTAATAGTATTAATAGTATAATAGTATTAAATAGTATTATTATTAATAATAATAGAATTAAGAATAATAATAAAAGTAATAATAATAATAATACTAATGATATTATTTTGTATATTCCGGAGAAGCATCGTTCTCCACAGTAAAAGATTGATTTTGGTTTATTTATTTCAGTGGATTGATTTTGGTTTAGTTATTTCAGTGGATTGATTTTGGTTTATTTATTTCAGTGGTTCTCACCCCCTTTTTTCAGTGAATTTCCCTGGTCCAAGCTGTTCGACTATTGTAATGGTATTGTTGAACAACTGAGCAGTGTAATGGTTTCACTACAGACACTTCCTCCACCCATCTCTCCATTCCTTGATAACCACAGTGATGAAATGAGAAATAAGATGGAGGACCACCGGTATGTATAATTGTAGCTATACATGAACATGTGAAGTTAATATTAATCTTACTGCGTGTGCCGCAGGTGTGCGCATCCATGAAGGAAAGGGCCATCCTCTCATCCTCTTGGAGGGTGCTCTGGTCGGTAAAACTGCGTTCCATGGAGCCCATGTGACTTTTCTCCTGACGGTACGTAATGGGTGTCTTATTCATGTTCACAGGTTTCCTATTATTGAATCAAGAAAAGTAGGACATACAGGGGCAAATGTGTTACACAACAAAGCAATAAAAGATATCAATCCTAGTAAGACAGAAAAAAAAAGATTAGCTGCTCAATTATTTTGGCTTCCTTGCTGTATGATTGACAGCCAGAGCATGAGCATGTGCGTGATGGATCACAAAAACAATGGAAAAGAAAAGAACCATAATCACTTACGGATAATAAGAGTAGTAGTTCCTTCTGGCAAGAGTGCAAGAGGAGGAGGAGGAGGAAGGAACAACAATCAAGAAGAGATGAATCATGAAAGCAATGTCAGCTGAAAGCAGAATGCATTGATTACAGTGAAAAGAAAAAGGAGGTCTTCTGTGCGGGTGACCATGTGACTCGTGCAACAGGTGTTTTGAGCATGTGCAGACGGCCGAGCACGACATATGTGCGTGTTTGCTGCGGTAGAATCTGTACTTCAAGCACCAAGCCAGAGGGAATTGTGGCACAACAAATCTTGTTTTCATTTCTCTTAAGAGTTGGAACTTCCTGGGAGCTCAGCAGAAGGACTTGATCTATAGTGCAGAACTTTGATCGACTTTCAAAATGGATATTTTAAATATCAGCGCCTAAGCTGTGCCAGCCAGTGAGTTGCACTGCTAATTTCCGATGTTAAAAGGTTTCTTTTACCGATATCCGATATTGTCCAACTCTTAATTGCAGATACCGATATCAACCGATACCAATATATACAGTCGTGGAATTAACACATTTTTATGCAAAATTTTGTTGTGATGCCCCGCTGGATGCATTAAACAATGTAACAAGGTTTTCCAAAATAAATCAACTCAAGTTATGGAAAAAAAATGCCCACATGGCAATGCCATATTTATTATTGAAGTCCCAAAGTGTATTTTTTTTTTTTAACATGCCTCAAAACAGCAGCTTGGAATTTGGGACATGCTCTCCCTGAGAGAGACTACGAGGAGGTTGAGGTGGGCGGTTTTGAGGTAGCGGGGGTGTATATTGTAGCGTCCCGGAAGAGTTAGTGCTGCACAGGGTTCTGGGTATTTGTTCTGTTGTGTTTATGTTGTGTTACGGTGCGCATGTTCTCCCGAAATGTGTAAGTCATTCTTGTTTGGTGTGGGTTCACAGTGTGGCACATATTTGTAACAGTGTTAAAGTTGTTTATTCAGCAAATCTTCGGTGTGACCTGTATGGCTGTTGAAAAAGTATGCTTGCATTCACTTGTGTGTAATGCATTCACTTGTGTGCGCATGATAAGTTGTAGATATCATGTGACTGGGCTGGTACGCAAAGGAAGTGCCTTTAAGGATTATTAGCGCTATGTAACTCTCCCTTCGTCCGTGTGCTCAGCTGCGTTTTAATGAGTCATACATTTTACATATTGAAACCGATACCAATAATCATGCAACCGATACCGATAATTTCCGATATCACATTTTAAAGCATTTATCGGCGGATAACATCGGCAGTCCAATATTATCGGACATCCCTAGTTTCTTCTGAAATAGTAATAGTATATAATAGGAGACGGACCAATTTTTGATAGTGCGACACATTGAATTATTAGCTCTCGCTGTACAATAACGATACGCTGATATCAGAAATCGACAGTGCTCTTTAATGTGTAACAATGTGCCATAAGCACATTTGGTGGCATGTACTGTATTCAATGTGATGTGAATATTAAGGTCTCATCTGTGTTGTCCCAACACATTGTACATTTATTTTATGTTGTTTAATTAATACCTGTGTTTTTGATGCCAGACGTGTACAAAAAGGGACAAAGATGAATATTGCTTAGATAGTGCAGGGGTCGTACTGTTAAAAATCACGGCAAGATAACTTGAAAATAAAGACAACTTTAGCTTTTTTTCTTTGTTTAAAAATACAGACAAGCACTTTCTGAAAATGTACAAATCATAATGTTGTTGGTTCTTTTTTACACCTTACATGTTGCGGTTAATAGTATTGTATCTTTATTTGTCCTTATTTTTTACTTTCTGAATAAATAATGTGATCCTGTTCAAGGTAAAAAAAAAATGAAAATCAAATTACACAATGTTTTTTAAGTAGTTTGCTCATTTTCATCAACCTCTGCACTAACATTGTGTGTTTTTTATTTGTTGTTTTTTTACATATGTAGCATAATCTACAAACATACAAACAATTGCTATTGCGACATCTAGTGGACACATTTAGATCAGAAGTTTATTTCTTTCAAAAATTCCGGCTCATTTTTATACTTAGCAAACTCATCCGGCGTGCTGGATAAAACCTGTTTGCGGGCCTGTTCCAGCCCGCTGGCCGTACATTTGACACCCCTGAGCTAGTGGGAAACTCCGCTTACTGCAGTTTTGGTTTTAGTCTGATTCGGTTTTATGTCGAAATTTTTACAAAAAATATTTTTTTTTAGGATTTAGCACACGTTGGTTGGATAAGTACCGACATCTGTAATTTTATAGGCGCCGTACGAATTCAGTCGTTACTCCCAGGTATTGATTCACGTAAAATCGAACGGTACCATATTTTTATCCATTTGGTGTTCGTGATGTCAGGTCTGGTTGCAGACTAAACTTCCTCGAACACTTTACGAGGAAACAACCACTTAAGCAGCACTCAGAGCAGAGTCTATAAGTAACGTTACAATGTACAGTGCCAGCAAATCAAGCATGACTAATAGAAAGTGCTCAAACGCAAATTATGGCTCCACTTTTCAACATGCTAGCTTAATGCTATTTTACATTGGCATTGCCGTAGACATGCTACTGTTTAGCATTTGCGATTTTAAACAGTGATTTTAACATCTCCAACTTTTGTAATGAAAACTACAACTAACAAGTGGTGTGAGATAAATACAATATTTATAAAACATTTTGGAGAACTGACAAAACTGGCACATAGAGCTTCATAACAAACACTACTGTACTTCTTAGCCCAGGGGTCTGAAATCTTTACTATCAAAAAAGACATTTTGCCACCTCTTCCACTAAAGAAAAATGGTATAGAGCCGCAAAATGTAAAATAGCTTATACTTTTTAATATTTAATTTTACAGAAAAATCAATTTGTCCCTGTGAATTTAAGCTAATTTTCCTTTTCTCTTTTGGCAAGCATTCATCGTTAGTTTACCCAAGGGGTTGCACACTCGAGAGGCTAAACTGAACACACAGCTTCCAGTCTCTTTTACTTTCCTTTCTTGCGCCTCAAAACTCAACTTATGTGCTTGCACGGCTTCACAGACAGTAGAAAATGATATAACTCTTTCTAAACATGCCAACTTTGCTCAGTCGAGGAGGCAGAAGAGCCGCATGTGGCTCCAAAGCCACAGGTTGCAGACCCCTGTCTTAGCCAGACAACACACCATAGCCTTTAAATTACTGCCTTCTAATGTCTTGGAATTGCAACTACATGCAAAGTCTACAATATACTTGTAATACTAGCAAATTAAACTCCGAAATGTAAAAAGAAAACAAGATATAACAACTACAGTTAATGTATTGAGTTAAATTTTAAATGTTGCATTTAAAAACAAACTTTTACTATTAAAAGAATTTAAGGGGTAATGACACAAAAAAGTATCGGTTCCCAGGTACTTCCCAGAGATGGTACTGTATCGCTTCAAATGTGAAAGGTACCCATCAACTACCATTGGAGACTTTTTTTAAATGTGTACAGCTGCAAAATAGGCCACCATTGATCAAATTAAAGTTGTAGAACACAGTTATAAGCCAATCAAAAAATCAATGGGAATATGGTGCTTACCGACTGTCCAGTAGTTTCTATAGAGTGCCGGGTCTCGTTAGCAGAAATGTAATTTGCTAGCACTAGAAGAGTGTGTACAGAAGTTGCACATTTGATGTAAACAGAGCTACATGTTATATATAACACAAGCGCCAGCACTTTGACAAATAAGCTGATAATGTCGGATCACGTGGCTCACTGTTCGCTTCACTGAATGACAATTCATCTGCAGATTATTGCACAATTAGCAAGAATATTGATGCCGCACGTACATTAAAAACATGACACAGGCAGTAGAAAGTCATGGTGTGCAGTACATGTTTTTGCAAATATATTGGCGATATGTTGACAAAAAGAGGCACCCGCCATCCAACCCAAGTTATAAAGGATCGTAGAATCAAAAATCAGAAGGTAAACTCCTCTCACTGCAGCCTCGTCTTGTATTTGATTAAATTCAGCAATTTTCTTTCCTGAGAAATTGTTTAAAAAAAAAAAAATTATAACATAGGTCAATGTGTTGAAAATTATAGTTCAATATTTATTTTATTATTATTATCATTTTTCTTTATTCCTTATCATGATGACAGGTGAGGCGATGAAATAAATAATTTAATGTTAATAAAGGTACAATGGTATGCAGAGGTGTATAACACTTTTGTAGACAAATTATACTATTACAGTTGCGGTGGAGAATGAGGGGGCGCAAAATATATTCTCCGAGAGTGGTGTAACAGAAAATAATTAAGAAGCGCTGGGCTAGAGCGACCACTAGTTCACATACAACATACATCAAAAATTGTTTTTTAAACTAAGCTCTGTTTAGGATTAATGTGAAATCTAAGGTACACAAATTAATCCCTAATGCAAGTTCACTTCATGTTCAGTTTTACTAAGAAATGTAATATACTTGCATGGCAGTTAAGAATATTTAAAATGCATGAAGTTCAGCATCTCAGAATGAAGTTTGGAGGCTCCACAGTATATATTTTTGAAATAAGTCACTATGTAAGGCAGGGGTGTCAAACTCAAATACAGAGTGGGCCAAAATTTGAAACTGAACAAAGCCACGGGCCAAGGTTGAACAAATTAACCTTTTAATAGGGACTTAAACAAGTTTTGCATTGAACATTGAACAAGCGAGACTTATATAATTTTATAGTGACATGCAAAATTGAGTTTCAAATAATATTAATAATTTAAAAATAGCAATGGCATATCAAATCAAATGTAAATAGAAATTGAATGCCTCTTTTCTATTTGCAGATTTCTCAGGTAAATATCAAAATAAACTTTTCCCACAGGCTAATAATACATTTTTATATTGTAACGTCCAGGAAGAGGTAGTGCTGCAAGGGGGGCTGTGTATTTGTTCTGTTGTGTTTATGTTGTGTTACAGTGCGGATGTTCTCCCAAAATTTGCTTGTCATTCTCGTTTAGTGTTGGTTCACAATGTGGCGCATATTTGTAACAGTCTTAAAGTTGTTTATACGGCCACCCTCAGTGTGACCTGTATGGCTGTTGACCAAGCTTACATTATATTAGCGTGTGTGTGTGTAAAAGCCACATACATCATGTGACTAGGCCGGCACGCTGTTTCTACGTAGGAAAAGCTAACGTGACGAAAGATTTTAGAGGACGCTTGAGGCAGTGCCTTTAAGGCACGCCCCCAATATTGTTGTCCAGGTGGGAATCGGGAGAAATTTGGGAAAATGGTTGCCCCCTGTGATTTTCGTAAGGGGCACTGAAATTTGGGAGTCTCCTTGAAAAATCGGGGGAGGGTTAGCAAGTATGAGTATTAGCGGTGAATGAGGTGTTACAGCGACACCGTCGCTGTATAATTCCGGCGGGCCAGCTCTAATGTAATTTGATATTGCCTTAAGGGCCAAATGAAAATACACGGCGGGCCAATCTTGGCCCGCGGGCCAGAGTTTGACACACGTAATGTAAGGCTTGCTAATTCAAACAGGGTGGATGATATACGGCGGACCAGGAGGGTCACTGGCTAATAGTCTCTAAAAGCACACCTTTTCCCTCCCAATTACCATCTCATTTATGGGTCAGGCTTGTACTTGGTGTGTGTAATTAAGTAGCTAATTGAATTGCATCAGCCTTCAATTAAATATTTCACACTCTCACACACTCAGATGGGTTCTGCAGATGAGAATTGTTAGTCCCTTTGGAGCATCAAAGGGGAATGAAAGCAATGACAGTAATGAAGTCTGTTGGTGCAACAGCAAAAATAGTACCTCTGGCATAAAAAGTGCTTACTGAGCCGATACCAAGTCAAAAAATATAAGGAGGTGTGGTGTCACTGCACATTATGAGACATGCGTTTCATAACAATTAGGAGTCTTTACCCTTTTTTTATGATAATGATGACAGCACCCAGCAGTAGAATGAGCACCACCAAGCCGCCAGCACACACCCCGAGAATCAGCCCCATCTCCTCCGAGTGCTGCGAAACCTCCAAAGCCTTGCGGTGATCTTTGCAAGCGGCTAGGAGGAACAAAAAAAGATTATCTTTAAGAAAAAAAAAAAGCATTTTGATTGTGGCAGAAAGTGTGTAAGAAATGATTCACAAAGACAACATTTAAAGTAGTCTATACAAAAAACTTTTTGGAAAGCTTCTTCCCCATAGGTACAAAAATGCACTCATTCAACTCCTGCCGACTACACTGAAGACATCTGCAGAATTTTAATGTGTTTTCTCTAATGCCAACACTGCATTTCAATAGCGGTGATATTTCAAAAGGTCTTTTCAAATTGCAGGCAATAACAAAAGAGTTGT
>NC_084621.1:43719477-43811977 GCF_033978795.1 Nerophis ophidion | reverse complement strand
AGGCAAAGCTCTCAATTTACCGGTTGATCTACGTTCCCATCCTCACCTATGGTCATGAGCTTTGGGTCATGACCGAAAGGATAAGATCACGGGTACAAGCAGCCGAAATGAGTTTCCTCCGCCGGGTGGCGGGGCTCTCCCTTAGAGATAGGGTGAGAAGCTCTGCCATCCGGGAGGAACTCAAAGTAAAGCCGCTGCTCCTCCACATCGAGAGGAGCCAGATGAGGTGGTTCGGGCATCTGGTCAGGATGCCACCCGAACGCCTCCCTAGGGATGTGTTTAGGGCACGTCCAGCTAGTAGGAGGCCACGGGGAAGACCCCGGACACGTTGGGAAGACTATGTCTCCCGGCTGGCCTGGGAACGCCTCGGGATCCCCCGGGAAGAGCTAGACGAAGTGGCTGGAGATAGGGAAGTCTGGGCTTCCCTGCTTAGGCTGCTGCCCCCGCGACCTGACCTCGGATAAGCGGAAGATGATGGATGGATGGATGGATGGATAAACAGATCGTGATATGTAGTAGTGCATACTGACTAGTCACTAGGTGCAAGTAACGTCTCATGAATGTACTTTAGTATGTATACCTTCCAAGTTAAATAAATATATCCATTATAGGATTATATTCTCTCATTAAAGTGAACAAAACAAAGATCTGATTTGCAACTATTTCTACCTCGAAAAAGGCCAAACTTCAGTTTTTAAGGTTCCCGGCTTGCTCAGCATCAAGAGGGCGTCAAACTTAAATGGAGGAAGTAAAAGTTGTAACAAATTTGCCGTACGTGAACCAGCGAAAAAAGTGTGTCGAACTACTAATGTGCCAAAGGCGGAATTTGTCCGTCAAGAGGCACACTTAATCACTTTCCCCATGATGAAACATCCTCCCAACACTGTTAGTAAAGTATACTTGCTTGCAAACAAATGTATTTGATGTATTAAGAGATGTGGGAGACCAATCATCACATGTGAAAGCAGCTGTGTAACTTATCAACACACAGACTGATTCACCTTTTATTATACCATGTTTAACTTCAATGTACATTTCGCCTTTTATTTACCCTATTTTACCTACTTCGTCTAGCTTTGTATTCCCCTTTTATCCTATCTATACCAGTTCAGCATGATTTGGAATAGATAGCTTTCATCCTAAAATTGTAACTATAAGTTAATACTGTTCTGAAATGAGTGCAGTGATTTAAAAATTGTATTTATTTAGATCAGGGGTATCAAACCTACGGTCCAGGTTTTATCTGGCTTAGGTAATAAGTTTTCCAAGTATTAAAATGAGCTGCATTTTTTTTGAATGAAAGAAACTGCTGTTTTAAATGTGTCCACTGGATGTCACGATAGCAATTCTGTTAGGACTAGCAAACGGTATAAAGCAGTGGTTCTTAACCTGGGTTCGATCGAACCCTAGGGGTTCGGTGAGTCGACCTCAGGGGTTCGGCGGAGGTCAAACCACACCCGACTCATCGTGTAAATACAAACTTCTCCCTATCGGCGTATTACGGATACGGCAACAGCTGACTGATTTTTGCAGGTGTGTGATTGGTTGTGGGTTTATGCACTGTGTTGGTTTTGTTATTTGAACAAGGTTCATGCACGGTTCATTTTGTGCACCAGCAAAAAAAACTTTAGTATGGGGAACATATTCACCATTAATTAGTTGCCTATTAATATTCAAATTAGTAACATATTGGCTCTTAACCTGTCATTATTAAGTACTTATTAATGCATTATTCGGCATGGCCTTATTATAACTCTAACCCTGATCCTAACCCTGACCCAATAACTCTAGTCTTTGTTACTTAGAATATGTCCCCCATACCAAAGTGTTACCAAAAACATGACTTTGTCTTGAATTTTTTTTTAAATAACAATTTATTTTTCACTAAAGTAGGGTTCCGTGAATACGTATGTGAAACTGGTGGGGTTCGGTACCTACAACAAGGTTAAGAACCACTGGTATAAAATAAAGCATGGCTGCGGCTCCTCTCCCTCAACCCAAATAAAACTTAAAACCTGCCGTTATATGTCTTCTGCTTCGAACACATCGTTTCTGTTCACCCTTACTCCCCCATAATGTCTCTGTCAAAAACGAGAAAACTTAACCCGTTTGAATAGTTTTTACCTCCGTTTCTTACGGTTTGTTGAGCTAGCACTGGATTGATATGTGGACATGCCAAAGAAGGTATTTGATACCTAGAAGACCTTACATGTGTTTTTTGTTCAATCCCTGAAAGACTGTGACTTAAAGTTTAATCCTGGCTTTGTTGATACACCGAGACAAAGTCTAAGCTCATTGTGTTTTTGAAACTGCACAAATGTCCTCAACGAAAAATTTTAAAGTGTTTTGTCCAGAGGATTATTTGTGATTTGTACGTATTCAGAATGTACTTCGTCTATTTTTGGCCAAAATAAAACAAAGACAACAACCCGGAGTTGTTTTTATTTTTAAGTTATCATGCCATGATTTTACCATGCCAAGCCAAAACGAGTTTGACAACCCTGATTTAGATAGTAAAGAATATACTATTACACAATACTGCACTCATACAGGCCCTGCGATGAGGTGGCGACTTGTCCAGGGTGTACCCCGCCTTCCGCCCGATTGTAGCTCAGATAGGCGCCAGCGCCACCCGCGACCCCGAAAGTAACAAAAGTAGAAAATGGATGGATGGATGGATGGATGCACTCATACATTTACAGATAGATAGATAGCCTGGCCCCTGACCTATTTTTTTTAGCCAATGTGTTTGGACACCCCTGCTCTAAAAACGTATTTGTTTGCAACTCTGCACACAAGAGTATATTACACAGGGGGCCACGGCCGGCACTTAGCTCACTTTCTTCCCATGGAGGGGGTGTGAGTGGGTTTAACGTCAGACAAATCTTTGCATATTTGAAGATAGCCCTACATGAAACCAAACATGAAATGTGTTATTATATTCGAAGAAACTAGCCCTTAAATTGTTTTACTCAACCCACAAAAGCCTTAACGAGAGACAAGACAGAGCTTAGGGGCAAAAAAAAAAAAAAGAAAACAAGACACCCAGCCTAGTCAATTTCTGTGCAAGGATGTGTTTACTGCTACGGTAGAGTGATTTCTCCAAACTCATGACTTTTATTCACTGTGATCCTCAGTCCAGCTGTAGAAAGGGATGGGGTGGGGGTGTGGTGGAGTGGGGTTCTCCTGCCAAGAGAATTTAGTGTCAATTTCCTTGCCCTTTTCATGTCCCTTCCAATCCAAAACCTGAGGTACGGAAGAGGGGGGTGTGGGTGATGGGGGGAAGGCACTTTCTCACACTGAGGCCAAGGTGGCTCCATGTGCAGTGCAAGTTTTGATGTGGAGGACCCTTGGAGCCCGCTGAGGTCAGACCCCTCAGATGTAGCCATAGAGTGGGCCGCTGATGAGAACAAAGACACTGCCTTTGATATGCTGCATCCCAGCAGCCGCCTCCAAACAAACAGGATGAAAGTCTGACCTCTAATCCCTCCATGAGCGTTGCCCTTTTCTCCGAAAAGCGCAGCTAAACAACCAGGGCTGACGGGGAATATTTGTTCACATTTCCAATTTTGCACTTGAGAAATGTACATTTTACCTTTTATTTACCCTATTTTGCCAACTTGTATCTTCTACCCATCCATCCATTTCCTACCGCTTGTCCCTTTTGGGGTCGCGGGGGGGGGGGGCTGCAGCCTATATCAGCTGCATTCCGGCGGAAGGCGGTGTACACCCTGGACAAGTCGCCACCTCATCGCAGGGCCAACACAGATAGACAGACAACATTCACACGCACATTCACACACTAGGGCAGGGGTAGGGAACCTATGGCTCTACATTAGGGGTGTCAAACTCAAATACAGAGTGGGCCAACATTTAAAACTGAAAAAAGTGGCGGGCCAAGGTTGAACAAATTAACCTTTTAATAGGGACCCAAAAAAGTTTTGCATTGAATATTGAACAAGCAATATAACTTCATAGTGACATGCAAACTCGAGTTTCAAATAATATTAATAATAAAATAAATTCAATGGCGTATCAAATTAAATTTTTATAAAAATTGAAATCTTCTTTTCTTTTTGCAGCCTTCTCAGGTAAATATCAAAATAAACTTTTTTCACAAGATAAAAATACATTTGAAAATAAAATAACAATAATGAATGAATCAAGCATTAAAGTCTTGAAGTAGCAAGAGAACGTGCACAAATAAAACGTTAATTATTGCTCAGTTTGCTTAGCTAATTTGCTTTAACACTAAATATGGAAAAAGCAACACTTATATATGCAAAATCTTAATAGTGGTGGTAGCAGAGGGTGTATATTGTAGCGTCCCGGAAGAGTTAATGCTGCAAAGGGATTCTGGGTATTTTGTTTATGTTGTGTTACGGTGCGGATATTCTCCGAAATGTGTTTGTCATTCTTGTGTGTCTTGGGTCCACAGTGTGGCGCATATTTGTAACAGTGTTAAAGTTGTTTTTAGACGGCCACTCTTAGTGTGACCTGTATGGTTGTTGACCAAGTATGCGTTTCATTCACTCTTGTGTGTGTTTAAAAGCCACATATATTATGTGATTAGGCCGGCACGCTGTTTGTATGGAGTAAAAGCGGACATGACGACAGGTTGTAGAGAACGCTTTAAGGCAGGGTCTTTAAGGCACACCCCTAATATTGTTGTCCGGGTGGAAATCGGTTGAAATTCGGGAGAATGGTTTCCTCGGGAGATACTCGAGAGGGGCACTGAACTTCAGGAGTCTCCCGGGAAAATCGGGAGGGTTGGCAAGTATGAGTATTAGCGGTGAATGCGGCTGTATAATACCGGCGGGCCAGTACTAATTTTAATTTGATATTGCCTCAAGGGCCAAATTAAATTACACGGCGGGCCAAATGTAATGTTAATTTGATAATGCCTCAAGGGCCAAATTAAATTACACGGCGGGCCAAATTTGGCCCGCGGGCCAGAGTTCGACACCCATGCTCTAGAGCCAGATGTGGCTCTTTTAATGACTGCATCTGGCTCTGAGATAAATCTTAGCTGACAATGCATGACACGATAAGTAATGAATAATTCCGCTGGTAATCACAGTGTTTAAAATAATGTTCAACTTATAAAACATTCTCTTTCATTTTAATGCAATAATCCGCTTTCTATCGCACCTGTCCAAGATGTCGCAATATTATATTTATTATTGGTTAACTTTAGAATAACAATGTTATTAAAAAGAATAATAGACTTATTATATTCTAAAAACGTATGTCCTACTTAAAAATGCACGCATTTATTTGTATTCAGTGTTAATAAATATTATATGGCTCTCACGGAAATACATTTTGAAATATTTGGCATTCATGGCTCTCTCAGCCAAAAAGATTCTCGACCCCTGCACTAGGGCCAATTTAGTGTTGCCAATCAACCTATTTTCCTTCTTTTACTTTGTCTAGCTTTTTAATTTTTTTTTTTTTACCTTGTTTTATATTAACTTTTTGTTACTTTTAATTTACCTTATTTTTCCTTTTATTTATCTTATTTTACCTTATTGTGACGGCTTGTCACACCAGGCCGTGCCTTATTTCGAGTTTGTTCGAACTTTCCTGTGTTTTATGATTTAGTTATAGTCTAGCGCTCTTATTTTGGTTTCTTTTCCCATTTTGGTTTGTCCTTCCTGAAGAAAGTTGACCCCTGCTTCAGAGCGACTGTTATGTCCACCTGATTTTTTATTAGTAATTAGACTGCCTTCGTGTGAATGTGAGCGTGAATGTTGTCTGTCTATCTGTGTTGGCCGTGTGGTGATGTGGCGACTTCTCCAGGCTGTACACGAATGCAGCTGAGATAGGCTCAAGCACCAACCGTGACCCCGAAAGGGACAAGCGGTAGAAAATGGATGGATGGATAGACTGCCTTCTTTAAGCCAGTCTCGCACTTTACTCAGCGTTTGGGAATTGACTGATTTGGCACGTTGTTGGTTCTTTTCAAGACAGCCTTGTTTGAGTTTCCCTATAATCCTTTCATGCACTCCTAAAAGCACATGTGTTCTGTTTTACGTGCACAACCCCGCAACAAGTGTTTTTGTAGAGTTTGACTACTCACAGGTGTAAATAAATATAATTTTACTTGCAAGCTGCATTCCTGCATTCCATTTTGCATCTCAAATAAGGACAACTACCGCTAACATGTGGCCCCGCAAGTGTGACATATATAACTTATTTTACCTTCAATATACTTATTTTTAACTGCATTTATTTTTCTATTTACCTTCATTTACCTTTATAGCTCCCTTTTTTACTTGGTTGAACTTTTACACTTACCTTTTTTACTTTATACTTACCTTCTTTCACCTTCTATTTACCTTCTTTTGCCTTTTATTTACCTACTAATATTCTTTTACTTTCTATTTACCTTATCTGACCTTCTTTTTGCCTTATATCACATTTTTACTGAACTTATTTTACTTTCTTTGGAGTCCTTTTGCATGATTTCATTTCAATAACAAAGAGAAAATACTGCAACGTGTGTAAAGATTTTTGATGCAAAATACACTCTGGGTCACACCATTCATGTCATATTACCTTTGCGGGCAATGCGGATGCAGTTTATTCTGGATTCCTGCAAAAGGAAAAACACACAAATGAGGAGAGTGTTACTTTGCCTTTTTCATTAATAGAACCAGATACAAAGTGATATCCTCTCTATAAGATCTAAAGCTCACAATTTTAAGTGGGCTCTTCTTTCCTTCTCTAAAAGTATGTTTTATTTGAGTAATTACTGCAGGAAAATGTACTCTGACTAAAAGGAAAAATAACCTTTTGATATGAGAGTTATAACAACATTTCAGTAAATCTGTGAGCTGTGGCATCCTACTAAAGACACAGATAAGAGATTCTTTCTGAAGGAGAAAAGATTAGAGTTAAAAAGGGGTTGGGGGGCTATAATTAGGGGATGGTTCCAGACTGATGCACCACTATGAAAATGAATTAATTCTATTCAAACTCCAGCTGATGACATCTCAGAGTTATAAAAGGACCTTTGTTGAACAACATTAATGAAATTCAAGACCCTAATCCAATTCCACCTCTTTGAGAGATGCTTGATCAAATTAAAATGTACAGATGCCATTAAGGGACACTTATGTAAATGGCGCTGAGCACGTACAGTTAAATAGATGTTTTTTTGTCTTTATTTTCCTTGAGAGGCTGTTTCCCGTCTTCAATGCTTTGGCCTTAGCCCCACACATTTGCTGCTCTCGCTTATGCTTGAAAGTCACAAGCATCCTTTAGAATGGTGAAAAGGATTGCCTTTCCTCAAAGTTGCTAAAACAGTTTCAAAATTAAAAAAAATTAAAACGATGAAACAACACCCTATCAACATATATAGCCACAATCTTGTGCCATTTCCAGCAAAGTTATTCAACAAAACAAGAAAAATCCACTTAAACTCCAAAACTGACATATATATATATATATATATATATATATATATATATATATATATATATATATATATATATATATATATATATATATATATATATATATATATATATATATATATATATATACATATATATTGGGGCTTTAATTGTATGTATATTTACTGCTTAAAGACCTTGCAAATGCCAGCAAATGTTGTGGATTGAAAATGAATATGAAGAAAACTAAAGTTATGGCAAATTTCATGGTACCTCATGGACCTGTGACTGTTAATGGAAATGATATTGATGAAGTTAATGAATATATCTATTTGGGGCAGAGATTTAACCTAAAAGAAAAGAGTCAAGAGCACGAGATAGGGAGGAGAATCAGATTGGGCTGGTGCCAATATGGAAAATTGAGCAACATCATGAGAGGAGAAATACCATTAAGCCTAAAAAGAAAGGTCTTCAATCAATGTGTGTTACCAACCATGACATATGGAGCTGAAACTTGGGAATTGTCAAATAAAATGGAAAAGAAAATAGCAGCAGCACAACACAACATGGAAAGTAATATGCTCGGAATCACATATAAAGACAGAAAAAAAAATGAATGGGTGAGAAAACAAACGCAAGTCCAAGATATTATGAGAACTATCAAATGAAATAAGTGGAAGTGGGCTGGACATATCAGTAGGGGAACCGATAATAGATGGACTTCTCTAATGACATCATGGAGACCCATGGATGGGAGCAGAAATAGAGGAAGACAGAGAGTGAGATGGCGAGATGAAATTGACAAATATTGGGGAACAGTGCAGTGGCAGGGAGCAGCTAGAGATCGTTCACTTTGGCAGAAACATGCTGAGGCTTTCGTCCAGCAGTGGACTGACAACGGCTGATGATGATGATGATGATGATGATGATGATGATATTTACTCACCAGAAGTTTACTCTTTCCTGGGATTGTCACTGTCCAGTACTCTCAATTTGTAGTTTCATTTACCCTGTCTGGCTACTGAGTGATGGCTCTAACACCTGTCCTTAATTGGCAACCGGGTACAGGTGTGTCCCGGTTGCCAATCAGTCTCCCATTTCAGGGCCGGTTATCAATGCCTATTGCTTTGTCTAAGACCTCATGCGTCAGGAAGCGAGTGTCTCTTTTTCCTCCAAAAAGAGGTTCCGTGTCATGTTGTGCACTTGTTAGCTGCACTCACCTTCTTTTGTTCTGTTTTCTACTCCTAGCTACGTGTTCTTTGACTCCATTGTGAGTGTGTTTTTTTTTATTTTTTATATACTAAATAATATTATACTCTGTGTCTGCTAACCGTCACAATGCCAAAGCTACGTTCCGTTCTCCTGACACGCGGTGTAAGTATGCACTGATTTTATACATAATATACACGTCATTGTACAAACCCCGTATCCATAGAAGTTGGTAAATTGTGTTGGATGTAAATATAAACGGAATACAATGATTTGCAAATCCTTTTCAACCCATATTCAACTGAATGCGCTACAAAGACAAGATATTTAAAGTTCAAAATCATAAACTTTATTTTTTTTTGCAAATAATAATTAACTTAGAATTTCATGGCTGCAACACGTGCCGAAGTAGTTGAGAAAAGGACATGTTCACCACTGTGTTACATCACCTTTTTTTTTTTTAACAACACTCAATAAACGTTTGGGAACTAAGGAAACTAATTTTTTAATCTTTGAAAGTGGAATTCTTTGCCATTTTTGTTTTATGTATGGCTTCAGTCGTTCAACAGTCCGGGGTCTCCGCTGTCGTAATTTACGCTTCATAATGCGCCACACATTTTCGATGGGAGACAGGTCTGGACTGCAGGGGGGACAGGAAAGTACCCGCACTCTTTTTTTACGAAGCCCCGCTGTTGTAACACTTGCCTTGCTGAAATAAGCAGGGGCGTCCATGATAATGTTGCCTGGATGACAACATATGTTGCTCCAAAACCTGTATGGACCCATCCATCCATCCATCATCTTCCGCTTATCCGAGGTCGGGTCGCGGGGGCAACAGCCTAAGCAGGGTTACCCAGACTTCCCTCTCCCCAGCCACTTCGTCTAGCTCTTCCCGGGGGATCCCGAGGCGTTCCCAGGCCAGCCGGGAGACATAGTCTTCCCAACGTGTCCTGGGTCTTCCCCGTGGCCTCCTACCGGTTGGACGTGCCCTAAACACCTCCCTAGGGAGGCGTTCGGGTGGCATCCTGACCAGATGCCCGAACCACCTCATCTGGCTCCTCTCGATGTGAAGGAGCAGCGGCTTTACTTTGAGTTCCACCTGTATGGACCATTCATTATTAATGGTGCCTTCACAGATGTGTAAGTTACCCATGCCTTGGGCACTAATACACCCCCATGCCATCACAGATGCTGGCTTTTGAACTTTGCGCCTATAACAATCCGGTTATTTTCCCCTTTGTTCTGGAGGACACCACGTCCTCTGTTTCCAAATATAATTTGAAATGTGGACTCATCAGACCACAGAACACTTTTCCACTTTGCATCAGTCCATTATAGGTGAGCTCGGGCCTTGTTGATAAAAGGGTTTGGCTTTTCATAGTAGAGTTTTAACTTGCACTTAGAGATGCAGCGACCAACTGTAGTTACTGACAGTGGTTTTATGAAGTGTTCCTGAGCCCATGTGGTGATATCCTTTACACACTGATGTCGGTTTTTGATGCAGTACCGCCTGAGGGATCAAAAGTCAGTGATATCATCACTTACGTGCAGTGATTTCTCCAGATTCTCTGTACTTTTTGAGGATTTTATGGACCGTAGATGATAAAATCCCTAAATTCCTTGCAATAGCTCGTTGAGAAATGTTGTTCTAAAACTGTTCGACAATTTGCTTACAAAGTGTTGACCCTCACCCCATTCTTGTTTGTGAATTACTTAGCATTTCATGGAAGCTGCTTTTATACCCAATCATGGCACCCCAACTGTTCCCAATTAGCCTGCACACTTGTGGGATGTTCCATATAAGTGTTTGATGAGCATTCCTCAACTTCATCAGTATTTATTGCCACCTTTCCCAACTTCTTTGTCACGAGTTGCAGGCATCAAATTCTAAAGTTAATGATTATTTGAACAGAAAAAAATGTTTATCAGTCTAACATCAAATATGTTGTCTTTGTAGCATATACAACTGAATATGGGTTAAAAATGCTTTGCAAATCAATTAATAATGGAGAAGTCAAAGTAGAAAGATGTAGGTGTAAAGCTTTAGCCTTTAGACACACAAACACACTGTGTTTCCTGGTATAAAATTCCTGGAAGTGAAGCTTTACTATGGATCAGAGCGGTCAAGCGAACATGGATCCTGACTACATGTCAACCGGGAGTTTTCGGTGAGAAAATGGTGGAAATAAGTCTCCTCTTACCGGAGATCAGCAGAGCCCGCGTCCTCCTACTGCCGTGACTTCTCTCAGAGACTCTGGCGTCAAAACACTCGTGGCCACACCCCTCCGACTTTAAGGTACTCTTTAACTCACTAAAACACTACCAACACAATAGGCATAAGGGATTTCCCTGAATTATCCTAGTAAATGTGTCTAAAAACGTTTGAATCGCTCTCACTTGCCCTCGCTTTTTTTTTTTTTCCTAGGCCTTCACTCTAAATTTCCTCATCCACGAATCTTTCATCCTGGCTCAAATTAATGGGGAAATTGTTGCTTCCTCGGTCCGAATAGTTCTTGCTGCTGGAGGCTCATATTATAAACAATGTGAGGATGTGTGGAGCCCTCACACGGGTGACGTCATCGTCTGCTAATTCCGCTAAAGGCAAGGCTTTTTTATTAGCGACCAAAAGTTGCGAACTTTATCGTCGATGTTCTCTACTAAATCCTTTCAGCAAAAATATGGCAATATCGCAAAATGATCAAGTATGACACATAGAATGGACCTGCTATCCCCGTTTAAATAAGAAAATCTCATTTCAGTAGGCCTTTAACTTGTTCTATAAATATTTCCCTAACGCTTCAATGGTTTGCATTTGGATTTTCGGCTCTCATTAGGATCCCAAATACACAAAAACAGGCGCCAACACACACGAAAAGTGGGTTTTGCATAATAGGACCACTTTAATAGTTATAGTGGTACAGTATTGCTACTTTTAATGGTATTCTGAGCCACGGTACATGGTTAGCGCAATGCATCCTATTATTAGCACTCTGACTACTACAGCTGTGGTGTCCGTTGCAATTCATAAGGTGTATAATGAGTTTGACACCTGTGCTCTTTACGATAGGTATATGAATTACTGCATGCCAACTTAGCGGAACAGTTAAATTGGCAAGCGTGTCGTGGTTGTTCACACTTCACACATTTAACTGTGTAGTGCTAGTCCTGTCTCAGGGGCAGGTGGGTCCTGGCAGCTCCAAACACACAACATGGATTCCAACACACAACACAAGGCTCCACTGCCCATATTTTCAGTGTGTCTGCGTTTGAAGTAAGCGCTGCTGCATTCGCCAGCAAAGCCGCAGTCTGGTATCTACAGACTTTGAAGAGCCTCTTAAGACCGATCAATCAAAGCAATTACACAGGCTTGACAGTCCCTCTCCAGATAATTAGCACAGCTAAATGCTAAATATTATGAGGCCCCATACTGTTCAAACTACTCTCACACGGATGCCTCTGTTGGAGAGTATTGGATGCAATTTTCTCCAAGCTGTCAAGACGGACACAAACCCACCAGACCTTCATTAATGAACCAGTCAATATGACATAGAAGACTGAGGCAGGAAACTTTTATTACTCTATATCTAGTATAGATTTTCTTTGAAGCACAGACACATATTACCTGAATGTCAAACTTGACAAGAGGTAAAAAAAAAAAGTTGTTCCCAATCATCTCCAACGACTACATGTAACATCCAGGTACAGTATGTGATTACTTTAAGTAAGAACAGGTGATGCAAATTAGTTTTAAAATCATCCACACACACAACATGTACAGTGGGGCAAAAAAATATTTAGTCAGCCACCGATTGTGCAAGTTCTCCCACTTAAAAAGATTACAAAGGTCTGTAATTTTCATCATAGGTACACTTGAACTGTGAGAGAGAGAATGTGGAAAAAAATCCAGGAATTCACATTGTAAGAATTTTAAATAAGTATTTGGTCAACCATTCAAAGCTCTCACTGATGGAAGGAGGTTTTGGCTCAAAATCTCACGATACATGGCCCCATTCATTCTTTCCTTAACACGGATCAGTCGTCCTGTCCCCTTAGCAGAAAAACAGCCCCAAAGCATGATGTTTCCACCCCCATGCTTCACAGTAGGTGTGGTGTTCTTGGGATGCAACTCAGTATTCTTCTTCCTCCAAACACGACGAGTTGAGTTAATTCGACATTCGGCTTAGTAATCATATTTTTACACCTAATTTTTGTTACTTTGTAGCCCTTCGCACAAGCAAGTTGTGAGGCTCTTTTTGTGTGTGTAAAACTGGAGCCCTGCTGTCTGCCCACCTAGACAAAGATTGTGAATGACTAAAAAGAGGGATCATTGTTTTCAGTTAATTCTATTGTCAAATAAACGCTCTCAGGTGCTGAGAGCGATGCACAGAGAAACCTATTTCTCTTTCTCCTTGTTTGAAGCGAGAGACTAATAAACACAAGGGTCAACATTTCTGTCACACAAATGGCGGTGATGGCAGAGGAAAAAGAACACCTGAGCCTCTTGCAGAAACGTTATCGCACTGATTAAAAATCTCGACGTCGATTCTATGTCGAATACTCGTGCAGCCCGAGTGACAATGATGTCATGTATCGCCACCATGGGCTGACTCGACGTCCAAACAGGTTGTTCCAATGTCATATATATCACAGCCCGTTTGGAGCTTTCAGCATCATACTAGGGAGGTTTCTTCTGCGTTGTAGTCCTTATTATCACATCTGCCTTTTTAGATTAGGGACAGCATCTCAGAAAACTCTCGCTCAAAAGATAAAACATGTTCTCATTCCAATTCTGAATGCTTGAATACTGTATTTCTTTATTATTCGCCTTAACTTCATGAGACGTCATGTGTCAATCTTTAAATGATTATTATGCATTTGTAAAACAAATGCAATTTTTGGAAATATAATAATCACACTGTATGGGACATGTGTAATATCAGTATCATACAGTAACTTCCAAAAGTTTCTTCCACTTATAAAAAATAACTGTCTCAACTATGTTTATTAGTTATGGTGAAAACTTTCGAGATGCTCTTTTCCTGAGCCCAGCAGAATGTATATTAACTACAGGTGTCAAATTATTAATTTGAAAAATTAGATTAACCACACTTCTGAATTTTGATTAACTTGCATACCTTTTCAAATGATGAGAGTATGAGGAAAGTATGGACCACTCCACTGAAATTGACTCAGCAAAATGAGACAGATCAAGTGAGAGGAGTGTTATTTGTAGGGTCATTTTAATGATTCTGACTTTGAAGAAAAAGGGTTTTGATCGGAGTTTAGATGTAAAAAATGTAAGAAACTGCCAAATGCGATCCCAAAAATCAGGAGCCCCTTCAAAGGGAGACAGACTGAGTCTGAACCATCAGAAAAGTGGTAAAAGAAGTGCAGATATTAAAAAATGAGAGACAAAGAATATAAGCCCCTAGTATTATATTTTGCGTCCTCTTCTACGGATGTTTTCCTCAATGTGCTTGAGGAAATTCTGAAAGAGCATGAGGAAACACAGGCTATGATGTCTGTAGAAGAGGAGATAAATGTGTTTGGAAATAGCAATTGTTTTACATTTATTTTTTGCTCATAATGTTAACCATATCGGTTTTGATTTAATCATGGACAAAGGCAACAAAAACATACAAATAAGTGATCAGAATAATAGACTTACATGCCTTTATTCACACTGTCCATGTGTGGAAAATAGACTCCAGTTCTGTACATGACATCACACCAAGAGGGGGCTACATACCGAGTCTGGCGATGCAAAAGGGGGCTTTCCAAGTACAGTTCGTTATCTACCTATCACTCAAAAAACTAAATGAAATTATGGGAAATGACAGGCAGATTCATTGTCAGAAACAAAAAATACCCAATTAGTGAAATTTCTGTCATGGGGACGCTATGGGTCCTTTTAGGTAAAGTAGAATATGTGGTCAAAATAAATTGTGTGAATTATCAGCATTTATACATGATTAATATGTTTTTTTTGTGTGATTAATTGTCTTTGACAGCCCTAATATGAATGATAATTTTTGTCTTCTAGTCCCTCTCAGGTGAGGTTTACCTCACATTCGTAAATCTGTTCATGTTTTGTTTTTATCTTAATTGCATTGTGTTGTTCTCCTCTACCAATGTCCACTGCCACTACTTCTGTAGAATATTCTGAATGAAAGCAGCACCATGCTAAAAAAGGGGGACACTGTCGCCTGGGTAATGCTCCACCCAATGCTCCCCTCATTGTGGGTCATGGGCTCTGCCTCACTACCAGACAAAACAAAACCTAATCCCGTCCACCAGTAAACCCTATCTAAGCCCATGCTTAGCAGAATAGTGGTATGAAGTGCACAGTATGCACTCCCTCAATAGGTTTCTCCAATGGCTTAGAAAAATATGCCACTGGTAATGGAGCAAATCTGTCAGGAAAATGCATGGCTGCAGTTTTGTTACCCCAAGATGCAAGAACAAGGAGAGCTGAGAGCAGGTAAAATGACTTTAATTATCATCAAACAAAAACACGAAGCAGTCTTGCAAACAGAAGTTCCAAACAGAGAATTATCTTCGAGCACTGAGGAGTGCTCGAGTGAAAACATAAATAGACATATGTTGATTGGCAGCAGGTGTGGACCGGCTGCCAATCAACGGCAAGTGAGGAGAAAACAGTGCTCCGCAGAACAAACAGGAACTTTAACAAAATAAGAGCACTGACGGGAAGTAAATACAAAAACAAGGAAAACCAACAGAAATGAAGTGACAGATCGTCACAGGATCACCCCGTCAAGGAACAGATTCCAGATGTTCCCTTGAAACACGTAAGGAAAAAAAGTCCAAAAGTCCAAAAGTTAAGGGAGGGCGGAGGGAGGACTTGGCAGAGGGTCGCCAAACCAAGTGTCCCCGCAGCCAGCGAGGGAGAGTCAGGTGGCGACGACGCGTTGAACGCCGCTGCAACTGGCGAGGCGGGCAATCACGGAACGGTCACATCAGAGGCAGACGAGGAGGAGGTTGCGCAGGAGGGTGGGGTAGGAGCTCGAGTAGGTCGCGCAGCTGGCATCGCCGACGATGAAGATTGCGGCACCTTGCAGTCTCAACAGTAACGCGGAAGATGTCCGCGCAGTGCGAAGGCGCGCCAGAGAAGATGAAGGTGGCCGCGCTGTTGGAAGAGACGATGGCGGGGATGACAGCGGCGTGTGCTTGGCTGCACCGCTGCCGGTAGTAACCCCCATCCACTAGGCGGATACCAGACGCCGTCCACCACTGGGCGAAGGAGTTCCTGTCTGCCGATGACCCCCGGTGCGAAAACCTGGGACGGGCGGAAGGGGGCCAGGAGGAGGGAACAGGACACGTCCCTCGCAGAGTCCCAGCAGGAGGACAGAAGGGACATCACAGTGGGCTCAACTGGAGCCTTCCCCAGAATAGCAGGACGAGCAGGTGTTGGCAGGAAGAGCAGCCGTGGTGCAGCTCCTGGAAGCTGCCTAGGAGCAGGAAGAGGTGCTGGGGGTCCAGCCGTGTGTTGGGCGTTGTGGTGCCGCGACCGGCGTAAAACACGGGGCTGTTACCGGCGTAAGACCGGGGCTGTGACCGCCGTGCGACGCGGTGTGGGAACCGGTGGTCGACGAGCCGGCACAGGCGATTGCCGTGGAGCTGGGACAGAAAGCACAGCAGGCGATGGGGAAGATGCCGGCGGTGGATGCGCCGGTCGGAGATCCGGAACTGGCGGCCGAGCCGGGAGGGAAAGGTCCGAGCCTGCTGTGGGCTGGGACCGCAAAAACCTGGATTTCAAGTCCTCCATGAATTGTGCGGTCCGGAACGTCGGCTGTACATCGCCAACAGAGTAGTTCTCGGGAGGTAACAACAGTCTGGCTCGAAGATACTGTCACAAAAATGCATGGCTGCGGTTTTGTTACCCCAAGATGCAAGAACAAGGAGAGCTGAGAGCAGGTAAGATGACTTTAATCATCATCAAACAAAAACACAAAGCAGTCTTGCAAACAGAAGTTCCAAACAGAGAATTATCTTCGAGCACTGATGAGTTCTTGAGTGAAAACATAAATAGACATATGTTGATTAGCAACAGGTGTGGACTGGCTGGTAATCAACGGCAAGTGAGGAGAAAACAGTGCTCTGCGGAACAAACACGAAATTTAACAAAATAAGAGCACTGACGGGAAGTAAATACAAAAACAGGAAAAAACAACACAAATGAAGTGACAGATCGTCACAAAACCACCCACCTAAGTCTATTAGCAAAAAAGACGACTGTCTACTGACAGAACCAAATCTGTTAAGACCATTAACGGATGAGACCAAACCACCAAGGGGAAGAACCACCTTTAATGTTGATGCTATCACAACTACTTTATCTGCTCCAATGATGTGTTTGAAAGACTTGCTAAATCAAATTGGGGTTGGATTGCTTTCGAGTGGGAATGATTGTGGCAACATCTTGCAGGGTTGAGACAGGATCCATCCACAGATGGACAATGAATTAATGAGATCGAATCCCTAAATGACCCAGGACAGGAATGTCACTGGATAAAGACAGCTCTGCATGCGTAACCTCTGTGTATTGTAAAAAAAATACAAAATAAAAAAAGTCCTTTATATGTCAACAGGTCCACTTTGTGGACATGTCATTCAAGCACGGAGGTCTGGCTGTGGATAGCAAATATTAAAGCATCGTCTCTCCTCCTCTGATCATCTGCACCTGGGTCCAATTATCACTAAGTAATTGCTTCATCCAGGTAGCAGCTCCTCGTGTAATCGAATTTGGAAAGTTAATGTCCCCTGGGTATCGCTGGAGCCCGAGCTTTGTCTTTTTACTCGAATGGCCGGAAACTTAAACATTGTTCCTTTTAACCATGACACTCTAAAACAGGGCTATTCATTTGGCGGCCCGGGGGCCAAATGTAGCAAAGGAAAGACACTATAACGGCCATCCAAGTTCAGTTCAAATCTTAGGAGACAAACGTTTTTGCATCAAGTTCCTAGAAACACAAGAGGGCTCCTGTTGTATAGAGGAACTTGAGCCAATGTAAACACATTTTCAGATCCTTGCATTGACATTTTAACCTTGGTCATAGGCAGAGAACCCTGGAGTCATACATAACTGAGGCGTTCCTTAAGGCAGCTCTTTAAGTTTTGTCCTTTTTGGCGGTTGCACATGTTTTTCATAATGTGAATTATGTAACTAATGTGTTGCTGTAGCTTGTTTACTTCAGATGCTTCGGTATTCATTTGTTCAACGCCTTCAGTGTCAATATTTGTGTTTCTCGAGGTCCTGTTTTAGGTCCTCTCTTTTTTATCATTCAACCTATTAAACTGGCGGGCTGCGAATTCAGTTAAAAAAACATTTTTGAAGATGAATCTTAAAAACACTAGAGTGCTGTCATAGAGATGATCGTTCACTAGCTGTTTTGCAGAAGGTCGTTGAAAACTACAGAGTGCTTCTGTAGCTCTGACAAAATAAAAAGACCAAAATCGAATGTCTACCGTTCTTCGGAATATACAAAATGTATAACAACTTGGGCATGAGCATGCAAGCCTGTCAACGTCTTGTATGAGCAAGCTTTTAAAGTGTTTGACAAACCATCATTGTAATATCTTAAAGAAACATACATTGCTGAGTTAGGAAAATATAAAAAATAATATGCAATTCCTTCCTTAGTGTACAACATTATTGATGGCCTAGCTCAACCTCTTCTAAAGTAATTTATAAAGACAAACTTAAATTGATGGATTGGTTTAGGACCTAGAGGTGAATTGTGAATTATATTTATATAGTGCTTTTCTCTAGTGACTCAAAGCGCTTTACATAGTGAAACCCAATATCTAAATCATATTTAAACCAGTGTGGGTGGCCACTGGGAGCAGGTGGGTAAAGTGTCTTGCCCAAGGACACAACGGTAGTCACTAGGATGTCGGAAGCGGGGATCGAACCTGGAACCCTCAAGTTGCTGGCATGGCCGTTCTACCAACCAAGCTACACTGCCCCAAGGTTACTGTCTGGTCCCATTCAGAAAAAGTGCTTTTAGGCCAGGGGTAGGGAACATATGGCTCTAGAGCCAGATGTGACTCTTTTGAGGACTGCACCTGGCTCTCAGATAAATCTTAGCTGACATTGCTTAACACGATAAGTAATGAATTATTCCGCTGGTAATCAAGTGTTAAAAATAACGTTCAAAATATAAAACATTCCCATGCTTTTTAATCCATCCATCCATCCCTTTTTCTACCGCACCTGTTCAAGAAGTCGCACTAATGGTAAGAAGAATTTCTTCATTATTGGTTAGCATCAGAATAACAATGTTGTCAAAAAGAAAAAGAGACTCTAAAAATGTTGGTCTTACTTAAAAATGCACATATTTAGTTGTATTCAGTGTTAAAAAATATTATATGGCTCTCACAGAAATACATTTTAAAATATTTGGCTTTCATGGCTCTCTCAGCCAAAAAGGTTCCCGAACCCTGTTTTAGGCAGTCAGTTTTTCTCATTGCACGTCACACTAATGGAACACGATACCAAGTAACGAATAAAACTTACAAACTCTTATTTCTTTCAGCGAGCATTTACAACTGTGTTTAATTAAAAATTTGCACTCATAATGAATCTTTATAAATCCACTAGACGTGTTGTATTATCACACATAAATGGTGTAATTGATAAAAGTATTTTTTAAAGTATGGGTTGTTTTTTGGGGAGTATGTTGCTAGTGATAAACCAGTCTTGTGACCCTGTCTGTACTTTCATATGTACAGTATGCAAATGTTGTGAAATAGTGCGAACATAGTCACAACTATGTATGCTAACCTTATTGCACACACACGCACACACGCACACACACACACACACACTCACACAAACACGCACGCACGCACGCACACACACACACAAACAAACACACACACACACACACACGCACACGTGTATGTGTGTGTGCAATAAGGTTACCGTACATAGTTATGGCAATGTGCAATTTACAACAGCACTTTACAGAATTGTGAATTAGCAGTTTGTAACAGGCAATGTGTAATGTTTTTCTTGCATATCTTAACACTCAATCGCTTTAGCACTTTGGCAATTACAGTAAATCCAACTTTCTAATTTCTGCTCTGTCATTAGTAATTTGTAATTATTAATGTTTTTTTAAATCCTACTGTTTGTTATATTATTGTATGTTCTTGTACTCCTCTTGTTTGATGCTGTCCTGTTCTTGTGTGTTAGGCATTAATTGCCCCAGGGATAAAATTATCCACTAGCTACAAAACTGTGCAATTTCTGTGTTTATCAATATGTACTGTCCCAGTTTTTTTTTTTTTTTCTTGTTTTTTAAGTCAAAGTCATTAAGAATATACGAGTGAAGGGAGTAATCCGCCCCACCCTGGTCATTAAATTAATGTAAATGTGGTCCTTAAAGGCCTACTGAAACCCACTACTACCCACCACGCAGTCTGATAGTTTATATATCAATGATGAAATATTAACATTGCAACACATGCCAATACGGCCTTTTTAGTTTACTAAATTACAATTTAAAATTTCCCGGGAGTTTTGTCCTGGAAACGTCGTGAAATGATGACGTGTACGCAAGACGTCACAGGTTTTTAGGAAGTATGAGCGCTGCACACAAACACACAGCTAAAAGTCGTCTGCTTTAACGGCATAATTATACAGTTTTTTGGACATCTGTGTTGCTGAATCTTTTGCAATTTGTAAAATTAATATTGGAGAAGTCACAATAGAAATATTTAGTTGGAAAGCTTTAGCCTTTAGCCACACAAACACACGGTGATTCCTTGTTTAAAATTCCTGGAGGTGAAACGTTACTATGGATCAGAGCGCGGTCAAGCGAACATGAATCAAGACGAAATGTCAACCAGCAGGTTCCGGTGAGAAAACTATTGGTTAAAAAGTCGCTTCTTACCGGAGAAAAGCTGAGCGTGTGCCTTCCATGCAGCTGCCGTCGACTCCCCTGAGACACTGTGCGTCAAGACACCCGTGGAGACACCCTTCCGACTATCAGGTACTATTTAACTCACTAAAACACTAGCAACACACTAAAAAGATAAGGGATTTCTCAGAATTATCCTATTAAATGTGTCTAAAAACATCAGAATCCGTCCCAATCGCGTTTTTTTTTTTAACTTTTTTTTTTTAACTTTTTTTCTAGTCCGTCGCTATCAATATCCTCAAACACAAATCTTTCATCCTCGCTCAAATTAATGGGGAAATTGTAGTTTTCTCGGTCCGAATAGCATATTTTGTTGGAGGCTCCCATTAGAAACAATGTGAATATGTGAGGAGCCCTCAACGGGTGACGTCATCATCTGCGACTTCCGGTAGAGGCAGGGCTTTTGTCTTAGCACCGAAAGTTGCGAACTTTATCGTGGATGTTCACTACTAAATCCTTTCAGCAAACATATGGCAATATCGCGAAATGATCAAGTATGACACATAGAATGGACCTGCTATCCCCGTTTAAATAAGAAAATCTCATTTCAGTGGGCCTTTAAAACAATTTAGTTGAATATTTCTGCTTTAAAGCCATGATAGAGATGTTTGCTAAGTCTGAACACATCAGCTAAATGTACAATAAAGAAAGGACAAACGAAGAATTTATTAGGAAAGAAAGTTAAGTGAATGGTACGTAATGAAAGGACAAACAAAACCATGTTATATAAAAGGTAGATGATGAAGAGTATATTGTTGACGCTTCGCACTTCCCACTAATACAGGCATGTAATTTACCCTTTCTGGCACGGGTGTAGGGAATCAAAGTAGTGGGAAATAAACACATCATTTCCAAGTACTTACCCTGCCAGCTCAAAATGTTATCGTTCCGCGATCCTTTCCATGGCATTAATACTATTTTAAGTGTTGTAAGCCCAGACAATGCCAGCTGTTTAACAGCATCAACCACAGTATTAACAAAACCACATCAGTAACATGATGTGTACCATGAATTGATTAACGTGGACCCCGACTTAAACAAGTTGAAAAACGTATTCGGGTGTTACCATTTAGTGGTCAATTGTACGGAATATGTACTGAACTGTGCAATCTACTTATAAAAGTTTCAATCAATCTATCAATCAAAACACCCCTTAACACTGGCTTCCGTTCAATGTGTGTTTACTAAAGTTGGACACTCACCCCTCTGAAATTGCTCATAGCCTGGAAGTAGACGAGGTAGCTTTTACGAGGGTCCAACGGGGTGTTCCAGTAGCCGTTGTAAGTATGATTGTCACCCACAGTGAAGGGACTGGCCTCTGGCAGGCTGCTGGGTGGCAGCTCAGCAGTGTAGTAGTGCGGGCTGCCCCTGGCCAAGGCCTCGCCGTGGGACATCGGTAGTGGGAAACACTCTTGAAGCCCAATCTCCCGTTTGACTTTTTTCCCTGTTTCCTCCTCTATCACCACCTGGTATGTGCTGAACACAACGGGTCAGAAGGGGACAATTTGAATGCATTCTTTCTGAAGCTTGCATTCCACAATTTAAGATGGTTTCCTCACCTGACAGGTGCTCCTCTGCCTTGGGCGGGGCGCAGCAACACAGTGATTGTACTTTCAGTCTCACTCAAGGGGGATGGCATGTCTCCATAATCGAATGTTGGCGCTGAGGACATATTTTACATACGTTAATGTTTCCCATACATTCATAATAAAAAACAAATGTATTCCTACTTGCAAACATATAGTCAAAAAACTCTTGAAAATCTTTAGAAATAAAAATAATATAATATTTCGTTTTTTTATATTACTTTTAAACTTTTTTATTAAATGTAAATATTTAAAAAAAATACTTTTTTTGCAATGTAATAAATATGTAATATTATTTATTATATTATGCTAGATCCACTCGACGTCTTTTGCACCGGTCGCCCCAAATCTGCGGTCCCCTCCAAGGTTTCTCATTGTCATCCCATTGGGTTGAGTTGTTTCTTGGATCTTAGCCAAGGATGTCGTTGTAGCTTGTGCAGCCCTTTGAGACACTCATGATTTAAGGCTATATAAGTAAACATTGATTGACTGATTGATTAGTTTAGTAAGATTTTCCAGAGTTTGGTGCCTGTATGCTTCTAAGTAGAAATACATTTGCTGTATTCTGTCGAGTGTGATTCATAATGCACTTTGTACATTTGTTAAATGTAAAAAGTGCAAGATAAAAACATTTTTTGCTCATCAAAATTGGCATCTGCATTACAACACATGTAATGGTGCTTTACACCTGTGGTTCTCAAATGGGGGTACGCATACCCCTGGGGGTACTTGAAGGTATGCCAAGGGGTACGTGAGATTTTTCCAAAATATTCTAAAAAAAAGCAACAATTCAAAAATCCTTTATAAATATATTTATTGAATAATACTTCAACAGTGTGAAAATAAATGCTACAATTCAATATTCAGTGTTGACAGCTAGATTTTTGTGGACATGTTCCATAAATATTGATGTTAAAGATTTATTTTTTTGTGAAGAAATGTTTAGAATTAAGTTCATCAATCCAGATGGATCTCTATTACAATCCCCAAAGAGGGCACTTTAAGTTGATGATTACTTCTATGTGTAGAAATCTTTATTTTTAATTGAATCACTTGTTTATTTTTCAACAAGTTTTTACTTATTTTTATATATTTTTTTCCAAATAGTTCATGAAAGACCACTACAAATGAGCAATATTTGGCACTGTTATACAATTTAATAAATCAGAAACTGATGACATAGTGCTGTATTTTACTTCTTTATCTCTTTTTTTTTTGCTCTGATTAGGGGGTACTTGAATTAAAAAAATGTTCACAGGGGGTACATCCCTGAAAAAAGGTTGAGAACCACTGCCTTACACTGTTGCATGGTACTGTACATGCTGCTTAGTAATACATAATTACTTATTGTCTTAGCGCTTAGTTACAGTACATTGGAACATCTTAACACAAAGTGTGTTTCAACTGTCCCTCAGCCTTCTTTCTTTTGTTAGCCAGAAATTTAACTTTCTTTGCCGAAAGACGTTGGTACATGTGCCTGCTCTGTGCTGCAGCACCAGCAATAATCTCACTCCGCACCATTTTCTTATGTTGCGAGAAAGGCAAGTAAATGTTTTTTAATAACTTATTTCTAATACCGTATCTAATTTTAAAAAGCTTTCAAATGCCATCACAGGGTCAATGGTTAAATATCATTTTACTTTTATTACACTGCAATTAATTTTCTATTTTCCTCACACTTCTTGACAGCAAAGACTAATCAAAAGGTTTCTTATAACATAGCCTGTACAGTTTATAAAGATGTAATATTGCCAACAGACGGATTGAACGCACAGTGTTTGGCTATTTATTATCTATTAAATGTTCCATCTCTTGCAGAACTAGCACACAGCAGAATATCAGAAAAGAGACACCCTATTTCTGTGCCTACAAGGCCAGCACAGCTAATATACTAAATACCCTTGTCCCCACATTAAGCACATTGTTAGAACCTCTCTTATAGTTTCCCTGGCCACAGGTCCAAGTTAAAGTCATGCCAGGGAGGCAAAATAGATTGAGTTTTTCATTTAAATGGATTTTTTTTAAAGTCATGCTCTTCCCGAGAGTTGTCGCGGCACATTTTGCTTTTAATATCAGGAGTCAATTAGAAACGGAGAGGAGAGCAAACAGGTCATGTAGAATACACGATTAGTACATTAAAAACTTGTTGGCCAATATCACAGCATTCAGTTCAGACATTATTAGACTAAAAGATTGAAAAAATTCAAAAACACTGAGGATCGCTGGCAATTAAGATCTTTTGAAAGGCAGCAGGCTAATTAAACATCAGACACAGTGTTGCACATGTCTAACTGTATATGTGCTCATGTAAAAGTGGAGCTGGATGATCAGAAATGGCTACAGTTTAAAGATGCTGAAAGTAGTTGCAGTTGAAGGTGCTCAATGTTTGCATGCTGTCAGCACCGCTTTGAGAGAAACTCAGTGTAAGTGAATGTTCTGCATCATTGGCCAGCCAAAAGGAGTTGAGGATGACCTGCAAATACTTCTCCTTTCCTCCTGCAAAATGGATTTGTGCCAGAACTCTCCATGACACATAGCCAGTAGGCAGGGATTGTGCTCTAAATCGCTAATTAAAGTAAACGGCCTCTCAGAAGAGAGACTTAGGCAGTGCTAGTTAGACATAGTTTGGAGTAGCTTTGCTATGCATTCTTTGCAGGAGTAATTCCATCACCAAACAAGCACATTAAAAGGAGAGACCATGAGGACGGCTGGATTCCCATCAGCATTATCAAGAAGACTATTTAATGTGACATTTGTCCTTGACAGTATATACCTTATGTGTGTGTGTGTGTGTGTGTGTGTGTGTGTATATATATATATATATATATATATATATATATATATATATATATATATATATATATATATATATATATATATATATATATACATCTATATATATATATATATACATATATATATATATATATATATATATATATATATATACATATATTCATAACACATGCCCTTCCTTATACCAAATGTCCTCTCTGTGGTGTTTCTCCACAAGTTAATTAATGTCTTAAGGACAACAAGATGACAGCTTGCCACTTGATTAGAGTCGCAATGGAAAATAGCTCCTACACTCTGGGATCATTTACCTTTTTGCTTTGGCACAAGAAGAAAAATATGAAGGTCAATAGGGAAAAGAAGATCCTAATTATAGCACAGGGTCGGTGAAGTCTGGATTTATACCTGCATGCTGCAGTGATTAACTGAACATTTCAGATTTCAGCACAGCTTTCAAAGTAAGATGAGCAATCGGGCAGGTTTATAATGGCAACAATAATTTTTTTTTCCCAATTTAGCAAATGATCTTCATGCAGTCTGTCATAGAAGCTAGGTTTGAGTCCTACTATTAAAATGTTCAGTCATGTGACTTGTAATCTTGCAGTGAACATTCTATAATAACATTTTCTGGTCAACTACCAGTGTTCCATAATTATTTTCCCATAGTAAATGATGGGGATAAAAACACATGTTATAGTGTCAATCTTTGCCATCATTACTTTCTATTATATGATCACTGAACGTATAACCGTACAGCAGCCACAATCATTGAAGTCATTTATTTGATTAAGAGTACAAGATAAACATTATTTAATATATAACCAATGAACCACATAACCACCTGCTCAGTGGAGTTGTGGTTAGAATTTCCGCCCTGAAATTGGTAGGTCGTGAGTTCAAACCCCGGTCGAGTCATGTTTGGCACTCAGCATCAAGAGTTGGCATTGGGAGTTTAATCACCAAAATGATTCCAGAGCGCGGCCACTGCTGCTGCTCACTGCTCCCCTCACCGAATGTTGTTTTTATCAATAGCATTATTAGTTTGAGCATTAAACTGAACAATAACATATCACTGACTTTGTCTCGTTTACTTATTTTCACATAGCGGCCGTGATAGAAGCCTTGACGAAGTCCATATCAATGCACCTGCAGGCAAGTAGAACGCACTCAAGGCTACTATGTGGGGTAAAACAATATAACAATAAAACATTATTTTATGTTCACAAAGTTCTGATAATCTTAAAAAACAACATTTTGAAGGCTTTAAACAGTTTTTATTTATGCTTTTGAAATATAAGATTCCTTAATAAATAATCTTCCTTTGCGATAATGTATTTACCACAGTCAGTAGGGCTGTGAATCTTTGGGGACCACACGATTCGATTCGATTTTTAAGGGTAAAGATTTGATTCACAATCAATTCTCGATTCAAAATCAATATCTTTTTAATAACATGGGGTGCAAGTTCAATGATTAACTACATTCCTCCATAAAATAGATAAAAGCGCTGATAAAGTAATATATTATTTTTAATACAATTCTACCCAAACATTTAATAAAGTCTAAAACAATTAAGGCAATAATAAAAGTATACAACAATTCTTTTTTCTATACTCTTTAAAAAAAAAATTAAAAATAAAAATAAAAATATTTTTCTTTTTTTTTAATCGATTAAAAATCGTTACAAGTAAAAATCACAATTCATTCAAAATACTTTTTCTTTTTAAACCCCTAAAGGTCAGGCCTGGAACTAATTAAACGCATAAACAAGGTTAGACTGTATACATATATTTGAAAACTAATCTGTGTGTTATCATTAGCTATTAGTATAAAAATTTCAGCTTTTTCACAGCTTCTTTTAAGTTTCGCTCTTTTGTTGTTTTTTTTAATACAATGTGCCAAGTGCCCATAATAAAAGAGCCGTGAGCCGCAATGGCACGCAGGTGACATTTTGGACACAACAGGTTTATGTATTTAACAGGCAAGGAGGAATGATACCCAATGACAGAAGACCGTCTCCAAGCTTGGTCTTCTTATCACTAGTCATAACTCCACGAGTCAAAGGCTGGGCTGCACACTTCTGGAGGGGCTCTGCATGCTTCACACCTCACTTATGGCGGTGGTAATGTACAAATCCTGGGCGCCTGGAGGTGACCTTCATGTCGAGATCCCGGCTCCGGCGGCTAATACTTTGACTTTCATGACCGCTTGAATATTATTAAAGGAAACAATCACTTCTTGTTTTTCATTTCTGTATTTAGTACACTTCTTTATGGAACGGAATGTCACAGTGCTGCATGCTGGCATTTGGTGTGACCCCAAAATGCAGAGATGGCAGGCAGCGTGCAGGTAAAAGGTATTTTTTATTACATACACAAATAAGGAAACAACAGAATAGCAAAATGGGTGAGCAAAATCAAGGCAAGGCAAAAGAAAAAAGGGGCACCATGAACATACAACAACAAACCAGCGTCGCAAGGAAGGCAACAGTGTTCGAAAAACCCTCCTGTTTAGGGACAGTTGAGCCACAACTTATCATTAATCAAGGGCAGGTGTGAAGAATCAGCACTCAAGCCAAAGATAAAGTGGCGGAGAATGAGGGCAGACAGGAAGTGGAATGAAAAATAACAGCACAAGACAGGAAACAATACCAAAAAACGCAGGAATATAAAACATAAATCTAACGTGTCATGAGAAATCATGACAACGAAAACTTTGTAGCTAAAACTCAAAACACAAATACGTGTGCAGTTTGACTCCTAGTACATTATGTTTTAAACGGATGTGTTCATTTTCAGGCTGGCCATTGTACTTTCTGCTATATGTTGCTTTTGTTAGCATCTCTTTATCAAAATGAATGTGTTTATTTAGTCAATATTGTAATTCCACTGAGCAGCTAAGACGGACGCGTCTTTCCTACATCTCAACAAGTGAAAAGTCCTCTTGCGCAATCACTAGTACGCTAGAGTGGTGGTATGACAACAAAACCAAAAATCTAAACACATGAGAGTTGCTGACATCTTATGTGACTTCACGTGTGGTGACGGTTCGACCACCCAGATACTGTTAGTTAAATTCCAAATTGTATGAGCATTGCATCTGTATCTACACCTGTTAATGCAGATATTATTTTTAGCGGTACAATACCTGAGATGTTGGTGGTGATTTCAGTTAGGGCAGTCTGGCCGAAGCCTTTCCCTGTCCGGGCTCGAACGGAGATCAGGTACGTAGTTCCAGGATGGAGATTGGAGAACATGTGGTAGGTCTCATTCTTTAGCTTGGAAACGGTTCTTCTGGGTCCAGGGACGTTGATGCCAGGATCAGAAGACTCAATGCTCTGATAACTGATCTGCAGTCGAGTGGAAAGACAATGGCTTTAGTATCTTAAAAATGTATGAATGGTCTAATACAGTGGTTCTCAAATGGGGGTACGCGTACCCCTGGGGGTACTTGAAGGTATGCCAAGGGGTACGTGAGATATTTAAAAATATTCTCAAAAAAACAAGAATTCAGAAATCCTTTATAAACATATTTATTGAATAATACTTCAACAAAATATGAATGTAAGTTCATAAACTGTAAAAAGAAATGCAACAATGCAATATTCAGTGTTGACAGCTAGATTTTTGTGGACATGTTCCATAAATATTGATGTTAAAGATGTATTTTTTAGTGAAGAAATGTTTAGAATTAAGTTGATGAATCCAGATGGATCTCTATTACAATCTCCAAAGAGGGCACTTTAAGTTGATGATTACTTCTATGTGTAGAAATCTTTATTTATAATTGAATCACTTGTTTATTTTTCAAAACGTTTTTAGTTATTTTTTAATTTATTTATTATTTTTTCAAATATTTCAAGAAAGACCATGCCAAATGAACAATATTTTGCACTGTTATACAATTTAATAGTGCTGTATTTTACTTCTTCATCTCTTTTTTTCAACCAAAAATGCTTTGCTCTGATTAGGGGGTACTTGAAATAAAAAAAATGTCCACAGGGGGGTACATCACTGAAAAAAGGTTGAGAACCACTGCCTTACACTGTTGCATGGAACCACTGGTCCAATATAATAGGGGAGGCTTGATTGTTTCATTCACTGCAGTTAAGGCTATAAATTGCAAGTCAAAATTATACTTAATTTCTGTGAGCCAAGGACAAAGGACACCACAGTTCAAGTGGATGTTTGAGTGTTTCAGCATTTGATTAATGTTCAGGACCTTAATTAACAGTTTGTAAAACTTGTCAATTGCTATATATAAGAGTCCCATAAAGTTGCACCTTTTTTCAAAGTTTTATTTGTAGGGCTGACTTGCACAGTACTCTCAAGTGAGTTTCCAATTATACCCTGAAAAAGTGGAGAGCTACATAAGATGTCATTACCGCAATCTGACGAGGATGAGCACATAAAGAGCACTTTGCGTCTGTGTAATAAACACACTTGGAACTGCGCTCAACATACGGCACGTATAGAAATGTACTAAATTACACTCAACCACAGATTTTGTGATTATCTTACCCATCTGGGTAAGGAGGACCTATTATATACATTTTCGGCCCTTTGTATTTCATTTTTGGTCTCCTACAAAGCAGCTATTACCCGTACACAAAGCTTTGTAGACCTGTACCTGCCCATGTACTTCACACTCACCTCTGGTCACACTACCAAGGACTTCCGTAGGTCTGGCCAGTGATGCCAAGCCTCTCCTTTGTATTTTGCAAGTGCTTGCCTCTAAAGGATAATACATCCTCCTACCCCAACAAACGTTACCTTGGGACCATTGCTCAGCTTGCGAACAATGTGCAATCATTAGAAAACAGAGCAGCGCACAGCGATAACTTCCAAAGCAGAGCAGGCGAGAGGGCAGGCCTAGAGCATTTACATGGGTACGCCCATATAAGTAATGCATTGATGTAATTAATGCAAAAACTAATTCATAAAACTACATAATACATATATCATATTGTTTGTCATATCTCTTTGTTTTTCTTCTTAAAGGGCATGTTAAAATTTTGCAGGGTTTTTTTGGGGGGAGCAAGGCGGGAAGCGCCGATTAGACTGATTTCATTCGTTTCAATGGGCGCCGTTGATTTGAGATACAAGTGTTTTCAGTTAAAAGCTCTGTCACAGAACCATTTAAGCTCGGAAGTTTAGAAGCAATGGCATACCTCGGCACTATAAATGTCCTGGAATTACTTAAATGGGTCATCCATCCATTCATTGTCTACCGCTTGTCCCTTATGGGGTAGCGGGGAGTGCTGGAGCCTATCTCAGCTGCACACAGGCAGAAGGCGGTGTACACATTGGACAAGTCGCCACCTCATCGCAAAGCCAACACAGATAGACAGACAACATTCACACTCACATTCACACAGTAAGACCAATCCACAAGTATATTATGATTTTTTTCGTAGAATTTAAATATTTCTTTGTGGTCTACATGACATGTAATGGCGATTCTATGGTTTTATGTTTTAGAGACCATCTAAAGGGCCGCTCTCTGACCTTCTCTTGAGGATGCGCCGTTCTGTGAGCGGGCTTATTTACGTGCCTCCACTTCGACTGCATCTCCTCCCCGCCATCGATGTTGTAGTTTTATTGAAACTATTGACAGATATAAGTTTAAACTACCGGTATATGCTACAGCGGAGGATGCATGTGCATACATGAGCCTATCTGCCCCACAACAAGAGGATAGAAAAAAATAAGAAGCTTTTTGTTTACAGCACGGAAAGGCAATCTGGGTACATTTAAACCATATATGGAGATATCCGCTGATGTCACATTCGGGAAAAATTTACATATGCACATACTGTACAAACATACATATACACATACTGTACATATACATTCACTGTACAAACATAAATAAACACATACTGCACGTATACAAGTACATATCCATACATACACTTATACATATAATCACGTTTCATGAAACATAAATTAATGCCGTTGCCCTTGGGGAAACTGGGTAACACATGGCACACTGACAAAGCTTAACCTATTTTTACTATAACAATCTACAAGGTTATTATACATAACATATATGTATTGTTGCATTTGAAACAATTGTATTTTTGATAATAGAGGTAATTATTGTTATTATTCATTATCAATAGTGATATTTCTATTGGTATTTTTATTGCACCATTTGTAGTGCAATAATGTCCCTTGTCATTTATGTGTTATTAATATATGCTTCACTAACTGCTCCTTTGTTTTCACCTTTTCCATCATATTTGTACATATCATATTTGTACATATCTTAGTCGCGGATGCTGTTCTGTTGTTGTTGTTATTGGTTTTGTTGTGGTCTCTCTGTCTTATACCCCTCTCATCCCCTCAATTACCCCCTTTGTCTTCTTTTTTTTTCTCTTTCTATACCCTCCTGCTCCGGCCCGGCTGCACCACATTATAATATAAATTTTATAAATTTTTATAATTTTAATATTTTAATTTTAACAAATGTAATAAAGTCAAATACAAATAAGGTAACAAGAGAATGATCCCACATTTCTCTTTTATAAAGTAAATCTGTACAGCCGATATGGGTAGCTACATCAACTATATATATGATTTGCCTGAGTAGCTACACAGGACAAAAAAAATACAATAATACAAAAACTAATGGGGGAAATTCCAAATGGATCATTTGGAAGAAGTATGAAAAAAAGGCAAGATTGTTTTATAAATATCTCCGCAATGCCTCCATGGTTCGATTTAAATTTTTGGGGACTTATGTAAATACCAAATACACAACAGTGTAGGAAAAAAAAATGTTTTTTTTTTGTTGTTTTTTAATAATAGGACTCCTTTACTTAAATCCAATACATACATTTATTTATACATGCAAACGAGCAGCTCAAAGGTTGGGCAAGTTGGAAAACAACAAAGGAGTTATGATGTCAATTGTAATATAATCAATGAAGCGCAGTCATCAAACAACCGAGCAGCTAGAACTATGATATCCTATATCGCAGTTGTTAATTAAAAACATGACATGCAAACCATGAAACCTGTTTTCAAAAGTCTGTGTTCTCAGGATAACCATTCAAAACAAGTGTTGCATGTGTCTTCATTCACAAAGCAAAAACAAACAACACACAATAGATTTCTGAGTGCACCTTGTGTCCGGGTTAAATCCACCCCCACAAAATCTAAAAGATGCTCAATGGAGCAAAGAGCTGAGCAAGGACGCAGAAGCCTTGTTATTCAATCAATAGGCTCAAGCAGAGTGGACAATAGTTTAATACGAGATAAATGAAGAGGATTTCTACAGCGCTCTATAAAGCATTTACAGTCAGTGGAGGGAGATCAACACACAGTATAAAAATAAATAAATAATTCCTCTACCGCATCCATTTTATGTCAGGACACAAACCCTATTCAATAATATCCTTGAGGGGACATTGCGACAGAGGCCAATGAAGGAAATGGTTGGAAGGTCTCAAACGGAACAGTACACTCTTTGAACACCAAATCATGATACTGCTCAACAGAGTGCTTACAGCGACCGGTACTTTTCAGAGGCGGTATAGTACCAAATATGATTCATTAGTATCGCGGTACTATTCTAATACCGGTTATACCATACAACCCTACTGTGCATTAAGGTGAATTCAATGTTGGTTAGGCCCCATACCGGAAAAAACAACAACATTTTTCTTCTTCCTTTTAATTCATTTCATAGAGGCAGCATGGATTAAAACAGTGTGTACAATCCATCTTAAATCGTAATGACCAACATTTTCTTAGCGAGTTAGAAGGCTACAGTCAAACCTCGATTTAAGAACCCCTCGTTGTGCAGACTTTTAATTTACAAACCACAAACTGAATAAAAACATGCTTTATCTTATTGTACTACCGTTTCATTCACCCTGTGTGTGCCTTTTGGCACAGCCATGTTGTTCCTGGCAGTCCAGCCATTGTGGGCGGGATCTCCGGTGCTCACTGCTCATTCAGGGAGCACAGCAGTTAGCTGCTTTCCTCAGTGTGCTTTTTTTTAAAGTCTTTTCACATCATTTTTTAACTTTTTGTAACTTTTGCTATGTCAATATGAGTCTAAAGAATAGCAACGTGTGGTTTGAAACATTGAGGAAGTATCCACAGCCATGGTCGTAACTACCATTGAGAACACTAAGGTCATGTCCTCTGTATTTTTTTAGGTGACAAAAGGATCATTTGTTTCATTTATTTTGCTAATCATTCACAATCATTATGTGAGACAAGCACACATATGTACTTCTTTTTTATGCATTATCAGAATCAGAAATATTTTATCAATCCCTGAGGGGAAATTAATAACATTTTCAGCACAATCCAATTCAAGATCAGACAAACATTACAGGCAGACAAAACAGGAGCTAAAGGGTAAATTAGCAAAAGTCAGCCAACAATAGAGCTAATGGGAGTTGCTCAATTTCACATATAAAGCGCTCCAAAAAAACATCCAAAAACATCCATAAATGTTTTATATACAAGTAAGTATGTAATGTAATAACAAGCACAAACATCCATCCATCCATTTTTCTACCGCTTATTCCCTTTTGGGGTCGCGGGGGGCGCTGGCGCTTATCTCAGCTACAATCGGGCGGAAGGCGGGGTACACCCTGGACAAGTCGCCACCTCATCGCAGGGCCAACACAGATAGACAGACAACATTCACACTCACATTCACACACTAGGGACCATTTAGTGTTGCCAATCAACCTATCCCCAGGTGCATGTCTTTGGAGGTGGGAGGAAGCCGGAGTACCCGGAGGAAACCCACGCATTCACGGGGAGAACATGCAAACTCCACACAGAAAGATCCCGAGCCTGGATTTGAACCCAGGACTGCAGGACCTTCGTATTGTGAGGCAGACGCACTAACCCCTCTGCCACCGTGAAGCCCAAGCACAAACATAATATGTAATAATTACAGATTTTGCTCATTTTGCATACGGCTGCGTATTAATTTCACAGACGTATCACAATATTCACTACTACTCAGGGCAAACTTCATGAGGGACAACAATGGTTACTTTGCAACAAAAGATAACCCAAAAACCTTATATTTTTGAGCCTGAAGATAAGATAAGTGACACAAGTTTAAAATCAATTTTAAATTGTCTTAAGGACACAAAAGCATGGTTGGCGGTAAACTTTCTGAACTTAAATGATAGCAAGACGGAAATTATTTTATTTGACTCACAAGCAAGACAGACCTGGACCCCCTGATGCCTTATTTAAAACCAACAGTCACAAATCTTGGATTTAAGTTCGACAAAGATTTTAAATTGGAGCAGCAGGTTAACTCTGTTGTATGATGTAGTTTTTATCATTTTAGACTTTCAGCAAAAATGTAATCAGTTTTATATTTTAACGACTTTGAGCGGGTAATCCATGCTTTTATTTCATCACGTTTGGATGACTGTAACTCCCTCTGCGTTGGAATGAAGCAGGCCTCAATCACTCGATTTCGGTTGGTCCAAAATACTAGTGCTCGCCTTGTAACCGGCATAGCTGGTTGGTAGAGTGGCCGTGCCAGCAACTTGAGGGTTGCAGGTTCGATTCCCGCTTCAGCCATCCTAGTCACTGCCGTTGTGTCCTTGGGCAAGACACTTTACCCACCTGCTCCCAGTGCCACCCACACTGGTTTAAATGTAACTTACATATTGGGTTTCACTATGTAAAGCGCTTTGAGTCACTTGAGAAAAGCGCTATATAAATATAATTCACTTCACTTCATTAAAAATATGAACACATTACCCCCATTTTAGAATCCCTTCACTGGCTCCCAGTTAATTTTAGAATTCATTTTAAAATATTGTTGTTTATTTCTAAATCTCTTAACTGATTAGCGCCACAATATACTCTATGTCAAAGCTTTTAAAATTGTGCACCCCGGCAAGGTCTCTGAGGTCAGCTGATCAGTTTATTCTTGTCGTCCAGAGGTGAACGTGCATTTTCTGCTGTGGCTCCAAAACTTTGGAACAATATCCCCATTGTTATTCAGACGGCTTCCTCTTTAATGTCTTTGAAATCATGTCTGAAAAAAACACATTTTCTACTCTTTGGCTTTTAAACCAGCTTGAGAGTTGTGTGATTTTAGTCTATTTTACTTTCTCTGATGTATTGTATGTACTGTATTTACTTGTTTATAGTTAAATGTTTTATATTACTGCCTCTTCTAGTATGTTTGTCTTAACTTCTGTGCAGCACTTTGTGAAATTTCTATTGTTTTTGAAAATGTGCTGTATAAATACAGTGGATTGGATTGCAATTGGGGCAACACGGTGGAAGAGGGGTTAGTTCATCTGCCTCACAATACAAAGGTCCTGAGTAGTCCTGAGTTCAATCCCGAGCTTGGAATCATTCTGTGTGGAGTTTGCATGTTCTCCCCGTGACTGCGTAGGTTCCCTCCGGGTACTCCGGCTTCCTCCCACTTCCAAAAACATGCACCTGGCGATAGTTTGATTGGCAACATTCAATTGGCCCTAGTGTGTGAATGTGAGTGTGAATGTTGTCTGTCTATCTGTGTTGGCCCTGCGATGAGGTGGCGACTTGTCCAGGGTGTACTCCGCCTTCCGCCAGAATGCAGCTGAGACAGGCTCCAGCGACCCCCCGTGACCCCAAAGGGGACAAGCGGTATGAAAATGGATGGATCGATGATGGATTGCAAATGATAGGCAAGTTCCTTTATAAAATCAGATACACATGACTCCCAAAACATCACAGTGGGGATAAAAGAGTAGTGTCAACACACCACATTTTGAATTGAATATTATTTACATGTCATGAAAAAAAAAAAAACACCAATAGCTTGAATGTGAAGTAGCAACAGGCAAACCAGTAGTGTTTTTTGTTGTCTATTGAAGCCCACGTTCTCTAAATCAGTGCTTTTCAACCACTGTGCCGCAGATCGACGCTCCCCTTTCCTCTCCCTTATCTCTCCTGCTTGCTTCTTTGTTTTGTCTTGTCTTAACTTTCTTGTTGCCTCTTTTTTGCGCTGCTCTCCAAATCCAAACATTGGAACTATTTAACTGGCCTCCAAAAAATTGACAAGATCTTGGGTTTGGGGGAACCTGCTGCCGTAACAAAGCGGTTGTTGCTGGACACACGACGGACTCTTGGGAGAAGAAGGAGGGCCGCGTGCCCGGCGACCCTTTTCTGTCGAGGACGTGAAGATATCCACCTATTCGGAATTATGACAACAGGACATCTGCTGATTGGAGTAAATGTTGCTCTGGTTTGTCGACAAATTGGAAGTTGCCGCCAGTCTTCAAAGTACCCCAAAGCTGCCACAAATGATTGGAGGATGCGGGAAGAACTGTGGGTTACATCGGACTGTCTACCCCGCAGTTTTTTAGGACCAATCATAGACAATTTTAGAGTGAAAAGCAAATTTTATTTTCACTCACATACAAATCATTTTAACTTGGATTGTTTCCCTGGCTTCGAGAGTCTCCCGAAGATCGCTGCAGTGACGACACAACAAACTCGCTTTTTTGTCTCTCATGGACACACACCTGTTGTTGTGAATTTTGGACTAGCGACGGCAAATACATCAAGGCCGCGGAACAGAGACACACTATGGGCTTATACACACACACACACACACACACACACACACACACACACATCCACAAAAAAATATACGCCACACATACACCCCCCTGTCCCCCAATCCAACGCCCTTGATGCAAATCCCGTAGGGGTGATGAATGGATGGTCAGCGCCTGAGAGCTGCGACCTACCACCATGACCTTGAACTACCTTCCTCGGTTGCTAGATATCTTGAGATGTATGTTGTAATATGTATATGTGCTTTGCTATGGAGGTTTTTTCTCACTCCGAACTGGGCGCCCTTAGGAGCCCAGTCTGGATTGTATTTTTTTACTCATCCGTCCCCAGCGTTTACCTTTTTCCCATCTTTTACGGGGCACCTAATGGCTACCCATCAGCGTTCTTTTTCTGTACCCCTGTACACTGTTTGTTTGTCTAATCTTGAACAGGTTTGTGCTGAAAACAAAGTTTCGTTGTACTTGTTGCAAGACAATAAAGACCTACCTACCTAGGTGGCAGCCGGTAGCTAATTGCTTACAAATGTCAGAAACAGCAGGAGGCAGGGTGCAGGCAAAAAAGGTATCTAATGCTTAAACCAAAAATAAACAAAAGGTGAGTGCCCCTAATAAAAGGAATTGAAGCTTAGAGAAGGCTATGGAGAACGAAACTAAAACTGAACTGGCTGCAAAGTCAACAAAAACAGAATGCTGGACGGCAAAGACTTACTGTGAAGCAAAGACGGCGTCCACAAAGTACATCCGAACATTACATGACAATCAACAATGTCCCCACAAAGAAGGATAAAAATAACTGAAATATTCTTGATTGTTAAACAAAATGGATTGGGGAAATATCGCTCAAAGGAAGACATGAAACTGCTCCAGGTAAATACCAAAAAAAGAGAAAAATCCACCAAGATAGGAGCACAGGACAAGAAGTAAAATACTACACACAGGAAAATAGCAAAAAACTCCAAATAAGTCAGGGTGTTATGTGACAGGTGGTGACAGTACACCTACTTTGAGACAAGAGCTATTGTGATGCATATATGCTTTAAAGTCATATCCAACAATTGCGACAACGACTTTTTACTGTCACCTGAGTTTCATATTTTTAATGATTTCTGCTGATGGTGTGCCTCCGCATTTTTTCAACGCAAAAAATGTGTCTTGGCTCAAAAAAGGTTGAAAAACACTGCTCTAAATGACCTGATTATCAGTACATTTGTAGCAATACATTACTAGCAAATACAAAGTGATGAGCAAATAGAAGTGGTGTAAAAGCATTTCAACAACTACAAAAGGATCAATAGAGGTGGATTATTTCCATGCCAAAAGAGAACAAAGCAAATGTTGCAGTTGGCAGACATTGGCTTGACTCGACTCACTCACCTCATACTGGGTGATAAGGCCGTTGGGCTCCAAAGGCTCCTCCCACTTGAGAAAGATCATGTCATCCAGCGGGGTGAAGGTGAGTGACTCTGGTGCTATGCCTCCTGGGACTGGAAGACATTGTCATATTACACATTTGTCAAGGAAACTGAGCTTCTTCTGTTTACATCGGCCAAGTCACGACCACCTTGTCACGGCGGCTCGGGAACAAAGCGCCGCAGCGGATAAACTGTTATTTACAGCAGGTTGACACATTTAATTAAAGGCAGCAGACAGGAAATTGTATTGTCTCGTTCCCTGTCGATACGTGTTCAGAGTTGCACTATATAATGGACATTGCTACAGTAAATGCACAGTAAAGCAATGTTGGTGGGAAAAATCCAGAAAGTGGCTAATGCAAACATATAAACAAGGTTTAGGTTGTTCATTGTTTATGACCCCATGCTGGTTTAAATAGTACTTATTTATTATTGTCATTAGACTCACACCGTAGGTTGTAATAATCATACAAATATCATTAATCACTTATACTTTAACAATTATATATATATATATATATATATATATATATATATACATATATATATATATATATATATATATATATATATATATATATATATATATATATATATATATACATACGTCAAATGTCCATTTCTTCACAGTGTAAGGTAGAAGTCAGCTGATTCATGCAGGATAATTGGATAATAACAAGCATAACACATCATTATGTTAACACTTTAGTATGGGGAACACATATTCACCATTAATTACTTGCTTATAAACATGCAAATTAGTAACATATTGGCTGTTTATTAGTCATTATTAAGTACTTATTAATGCCTTATTCTATATGGCCTTATTTTACAACCCGTAAGGCATTAACTAAAAGTCTTCCCTCAATAACCTCAGAACAATTGCTTATTAGTAAACCTAACCCTTATATGTTCCCTTAGTGCAGTGGTTCTCAAATGGGGGTAGGCGTACCTCTGGGGGTACTTGAAGCTATGCCAAAGGGTATGTGAGATTTTTTTTTAAATATTCTAAAAATAGCAACAATTCAAAAGTCCTTTATAAATATATTTATTGAATAATACTTCAATTAAATATGAATGTAAGTTCATAAACTGTGAAAAGAAATGCAACAATGCAATATTCATTGTTGACAGCTAAATTTCTTTGTGGACATGTTCCATAAATATTGATGTAAAACATTTATTTTTTGTAAAGAAATGTTTAGAATTAACTTCATGAATCCAGATGGATCTCTATTACAATCCCCAAAGAAGGAACTTTAAGTTGATGATTACTTCTGTGTTCTTCTTTTAATTGAATCACTTTTTATATCTTTTTTTCCAAAAAGTTCAAGAAAGACCACTACAAATAAGCAATAATTTGCACTGTTATACAATTTAATAAATCAGAAACTGCTGACATAGTGCTGTATTTTACTTCTTTATCTCTTTTTTTCAACTAAAAATGCATTGCTCTAATCAGGGGGTACTTGAATTAAAAAAATGTTCACAGGGGGTACATCACTGAAAAAAGGTTGAGAACCACTGTCCTAGTGTCCAAAAAACTCTAAATGAAGTCTTTGTTACTTTAATAAGCAAGTAGTTAATAGTGAAAATGTTCCCCATACTAAACTGTTACCATAATTATCATAATGATTATTACATTATTAATAGTGCATCTGTTTCGAACTTTAATCAAGGTTCCTTGAACGCACCTCAGTTATGAGCTATGTGACACAACATTAATACAATATATTAATACTCATACATATGAGTTGGGAAATTGTGTTAGATGTAAATATAAATGGAATACAATGTTTTTCAAATCCTTTTCAACCCATATTCAATTGAATGCACTACAAAGACAAGATATTTGATGTTCAAACTCATAAACTTAATTTTTTTTTTGCAAATAATAATTAACTTAGAATTTCATGGCTGCAACATGTGCCAAAGTAGTTGGGAGAGGGCATGTTCACCACTGTGTTACATCACCTTTTCTTTTAACAACACTCAATAAACGTTTTGGAACTGAGGAAACACATTTTTGAAGCTTTTCAGGTGGAATTCGTTCCCATTCTTGCTTGATGTTCAGCTTAAGTTGTTCAACAGTCCGGGGTCTCTATTGTCGTATTTTAGGCTTCAAAATGTTCAGTGGGAGACAGGTCTGGACTACAGGCAGGCCAGTGTAGTACCCGGACTCTTTTACTATGAAGCCACGCTGTTGTAGCACGTGGTGTGGCATTGTCTTGCTGAAATAAGCAGGGGCGTCCATGATAACGTTGCTTGAATGGCAATATATGTTGCTCCAAAGGTTGTATGTACCTTTCAGCATTAATGGTGCCTTCGCAGATGTGTAAGTTACCCATGCATTGGGCACTAATACACCCCCATAACAACAGAGGCTGCCTTTTGAACTTTGCGCCTATAACAGTCCGGATGGTTATTTACCTTTTTGTTCCCGAGGACACAAATGTCCATATTTTCCAAAAACAATTTGAAATGTGGACTCGTCAGACCACGGAACATTTTTCCACTTTGCATCAGTCCATCCTAGATGATCTCGGTCCCAGAGAAGCCAGCGGAATTTCTGGATGCTGTTGATAAATGGATTTTGCTTTGCATAGTACAATTTTAACTTGCACTTACAGATGTAGCGACAAACTTTATTAGTGACAGTGGTTGTCTGAAGTCTTCCTGAGTCCATGTGGTGATATCCTTTAGAGATTGATGTCGGTTTTTGATACAGTGCCGTTTGAGAGATCGAAGGTCATGGTCATTCAATGTTGGTTTCCGTCCATGCCGCTTATGTGGAGTGATTTCTCCAGATTCTCTGAACCTTTTGATTATATTATTATTCATGCCCCTAGTTGTTGTTTTCTTAAACAATCGCAAAGAGCGGTGATTCTCAAACTGTGGCACGCATAACACGAGTGGTACGCAGACTCAACACTTAAATACCACTTAAATATTCAAACACAGTGTTACTGTTCAAACTGTGTGTAAATAATTAAAATATTAAATATACCTCTGCCTTGTTTTTTTATGAATATTTAGTCCTATTATGCTACTGTATTTTAAAGGCCTACTGAAACCCACTACTACCCACCACGCAGTCTGATAGTTTATATATCAATGATGAAATATTAACATTGCAACATATGCCAATACGGCCTTTTTAGTTTACTAAATAGCAATTTTAAATTTCCGGGAGTTTCGTCTTAAAAACGTCGTGTAATGATGACGTGTACGCAAGACATCATGGGTTTTTAGGAAGTATGAGCGCTGCGCACACAGACAGCTAAAAGTCGTCTGCTTTAACGCATAACTACACAGTATTTTGGACATCTGTGTTGCTGAATCTTTTGCAATTTGTTCAATTAATATTGGAGAAGTCAAAGTAGAAAGATGGAGTTGGGAAGCTTTAGCCTTTAGCCACACAAACACACTGTGATTCCTTGTTTAAAATTCCTGGAGGTGAAACGTTACTATGGATCAGAGCGCGATCAAGCGAACATGAATCAGAACGGAATGTCAACCAGCAGGTTTCGGTGAGAAAATTGTGGTTAAAAAGTCGCTTCTTACCGGAGAAAAGCTGAGCTTGTGCCATCCATAGCTGCCGTTGACTCCCCTGAGACACATGGCGTCAAGACACCCGTGGACACACCCCTCCGACTATCAGGTACTATTTAATATCACTAAAACACTAGCAACACAATAGAAAGATAAGGGATTTCCCAGAATTATCCTAGTAAATGTGTCTAAAAAAATCTGAATCCGTCCGATGCAATCGCGTTTTTGTTTTTTTTAACTTGTTTTTGTTTTTTGTTTTTTTTCTAGTCCGTCGCTATCAATATCCTCAAACACGAATCTTTCATCCTCACTCAAATAATGGGGAAATTGTTTTCTCGGTCCGAAAAGCACTTTTTGTTGGAGGCTCCCATTAAAATCAATGTTGAATATATGAGGAGCCATCATACGGTTGACGTCATCGTCTGCGACTTCCGGTAGAGGCAGGGCTTTTCTCTTAGGACCGAAAGTTGCGAACTTTATCGTGGATGTTCTCTACTAAATCCTTTCAGCAAAAATATGGCAATATCGCGAAATGATCAAGTATGACACATAGAATGGACCTGCTATCCCCGTTTAAATAAGAACATCTCATTTCAGTAGGCCTTTAATGTTGGTCATTGTTATAGTACTTGGAGAACGAAGTGTTTTCTGAGGTGGTACTTGGCGAAAAAACTCTAACCGAAATTAGATCAGAAGTATCATTTTTGACTAAAACTTTTCTTTGTTTAGCTGTCTTTTTCCCAACATCCTCGCAGGACTTACTGTCTTCTTCAGTCTGGAAGGTGACCTCTCTGCCCTCTTTCTTGCCCTCAGGGTTGACCAGTGACAGACGGACATGGATGCCGTGGTAGGGCGGCAGATCACGCAGCGTGAAGCGTGAGCTGTTTTGCTCCACAGCTAGGCATTCGCGCACGGTCGTGTTGTGGCCGCCGCCACCGCCCGCCATGGTGTAGCGGTAGCACAGGGACACTGAGTAGGTGTGGCAGCGTGTCACGTTGAACGCCAAGTTCTCCCACAGCAGGGACAACTGCCTGGGCTGGATGTCTGTGGCTGTGAGACCCCGCAGTGCACGCATTGGCTCTGGATGGGAGGAAAATGAAGATGAACACGAAGATAAGACTGAGTGGAGAAAACTGATGAACAAAGAACAGATCATGGATGTTTTTTTTCTCCCACATCGCACTCTGAATATTGCGGATTAAATCACGTTTAATTTGTGTTACAGTCACAATCAAATACACATATACATGCACTTGTAAAGAACATAATGTCATGGCTGTCTTGAGTTGTCGGTCATTTATACAACTCTTATTTTTTATAATACAGTGATCGGAGCACATACTTGTTGGTCACAAAACAATACATTCATGATATTTGGTTCTTTTATGAATTTATTATGGGTCTACTGAAAATGTGCAAATCTGCTGGGCCAAAAGTATACATACAGCAATGTCGATATTTAGTTACATGTCTCTTGCAATAAGACATTTTTGCTAGCCATCCACAAGCTTCTGGCAAGCTTCTTGTTGATTTTTTGACCACTCAATTTGATAAAATTGCTGCAGTTCAGCTAAATGTGTTGGTATTCTGACATTGACTTGTTTCTTCAGCATTTGTCCACACGTTAAAGTCAGGACTTTGGGAAGGCCATTCTAAAACCTTAATTCTAGCCTGATTTAGCCATTCTTTTACCACTTTTGAAATGTGTTTGGGGTCATTGTCCTGTTGGAACGCCCAACTGCGCCCAGGACTCAACCTCCGGGCTGATGATTTTCTCCTGAAGAATTTGGAGGTAATCCTCCTTTTTCATTGTCCCATTTAAAGCACCAGTTCCATTGGGAGCAAAACAGGCCCAGAGCATAATACTACCACCACCGTGCTAGACGGTGAGTATGGTGTTTTTGGAATTAAAGGCCTTACCTTTTCCTCCTCCAAACATACAGTATTGCAGCTCAATTTTTGTTTCATCAGACATCACATGGATGAAGATAAGACCTTCTGGAGGAAAGTTCTGTGGTCGGATGAAACAAAAACTGAGCAGTTTGGCCACAATACAGTGCTGTATTTTCTTCTTATCTAATAGCATTAGTTGTGGCGAGCAATGCATTTTCTCCAAGTATGACTCCCATTTCCAGGTTCAGGGTGATCTTTACTCAACACAACATGGCGCTACTTTAATTCAAGTTGACCACATTTGGGCAGAACATCTTTTTGAGGACTTCATCTTCAACTCCTGTCTCATTGATAACACCTCTCCACATTGGTGAGCCTTTGACTTGAGTGATGTCAAACAACAACAGCTGGAAGTAGCATCAGACATAACATCGGCAACTTAGGCTATTAACTCAGACTGCTATCGACAGACTATCAACCGCTCTCTGGCCAAAGTGGAACTGAACAATTCTGAAGCATTTTCTCTTCGACATAAAAAAAAAAACAACAGCTGTGCCGTGACCAACGTGCAATGACTACGCAGACACACAAAGCTCAGACGGAATGCAAACTGTTTTAGCTGCGCGTGTCAAGTTGACCAAGTTTTTGTCAAACAACCCACACCAGTGGTTTCACACATGAAAGCTCAGTTCTAACTCCGAGCAATTATCCAGGAAGTGATTAAGCATTTCCACGCCGTGGCCGTGTTGTTATGGCTGGGTGACGGACACACTAATTAAACTTGGAGGGTATTCCGGGCTACCGCCGAGTACTGTAACCTACAATAGAACAGACTTAAACTACTAATGGGTGATATCTAATGTTTAGAGAGCTGTAATTATGTTGAAAAACATAACTAGTAGGTTGTAAACGAAAACATTTGATTTACCAATAATAGTCTTGTTTAGCGGAAATTGGTTTCTCGGTGTTAATAGGGACCAGACATGACCGTGATAGGGACAACTGTATAAGAAACAATGCACTGTAAGTCAGCTGCATGACAACTTGGTTGTACGTGACCAGCAAATGATATTCAACATGTTAAAGGTGACAATGACTTCTTTTTAGCCATAGTATATTCCTTTATTGCATTTATCATTAGATTTTTGACAGTATTTTTTTGTAAATTACCATATTTTCTGGACTATAAGCCGGACCCACTAAATTTTACAAGAAAAAAAAGTTATTTCATCAATTAGCTGCTTGGACTATAAACCGTAGATATATGCAGTTACGTTATGAAATGACATATTTACGTAGAAAGCTTTTGGATACACACTATATTGCCAAAAGTATTGGCCCACCTGCCTTGATTCACATATAGCTTGAAGTGCCATCCCATTCCTAACTCATAGGATTCAATATGATGCCAGTTTACCTTTTGCAGATATTACAGCTTCAACTCTTCTGGGATGGCTGTCCACAAGGTTGCGGAGTATGTTTATAGGAATTTCCAACCATTCTTCCAAAATCGTATTGTTGCGGTCACACACTGATGTTGGTCGAGAAGGCCTAGCTCTCAGTCTCTGTTCTAATTCATACCATGGGTGTTCAATTGGTTTTAGGTCAGGACTCTGTGCAGGCCCATCAAGTCCATCCACACCAGACTCTGTCATCCATGGCTTTATGGACCTTGCTATGTGCACTGGTGCACAGTCATGTTGGAAGAAGAGGGAGTCCGGTCCAGAGTGTTCCCACAAGGTTGGGAGCATGGCAAAATGTTTTGCTATACTGGAGCAGTCAAAGTTCCTTTCACTGGAACTATGGGTCCAAACCTAACTCCAGAAAAAAAAAAACGCACCTTCTCCACCAAAATTCACACTCGGCACAATGTAGTCCAAAATGTACTGTTCTCCTGGCAACCTCCAAACCCAGACTCGTCCATCAGATTGCCAGATGGAAAAGCATGATTCATCACTCCAGAGAAGGTGTCTCCACTGCTCTAGTCCAGTGGCGACGTGATTTACACCACTGCATCCGACGCTCTGCATTGGACTTGGTTTGGCTTAGATGCAGCTGCTTGGCCATGGAAACCCATTCAATGAAGCTCTCAGCGTACTGTACGAGGGCTAATTGGAAGTCACATGAAGTTTGGAGCTTTGTAGCAACTGACTGTGCAGAAAGTCGGCGACCTCTTTGCACTATGCTCTTCAGCATCCGCTGTCCTCTCTCTGTCCGTTTATGTGGCCTACCACTTGGTGGCTGAGTAGCTGTTGTTACCAAACTCTTTCATTTTCTTATAATAAAGCCGACAGTTGACTTTGAAATATTTAGATGGGAGGAAATTTCACGACTGGATTTGTTGCACAGGTGGCATCCTATGAGAGTTCAACGCTGTAAATCACTAAGCGCCTGAGAGCGGCCCGTTCTTTCACAAATGTTTGAAGAAACAGTCTTCCTGGTTTTATCCCCACCTTCTACCAACCTCTTCACGTCCGTTGTGTCCTTGAGCAAGACACTTCATCCTTGCTCCTGATGGGTCGGGGTTAGGGCCTTGCATTGCAGTTTCCCCCATCAGTGTGTGAATGTGTGTTTGAATGGGTGAATGTGGAAATAGTGTCAAAGCGCTTTAAGTACCTTGAAGGTAGAAAAGCGCTTTACAAGTATAATACCTGATTCTGGTCATTTGGATGGGTGGCCAAATACTTTTGGCACCCATCCATCCATTCATTTTCTTCCGCTTATCCGAGGTCGGGTCCCGAGGGTTAAGGTTGGGGTTAGGGTTACTAATAAGCAATTATTCTGAGGCGTTCCCAGGCCAGCCGGGAGACATAGTCTTCCCAACGTGTCCTGGATCTTTCCTGTAGCCTCCTACCGGTTGGACGTGCGCTGGGTGGCATCCTGACCAGATACCCGAACCACCTCATCTGGCTCCTCTCTATGTGAAGGAGCAGCGACTTTACTTTGAGCTACACCCGGCTGACAGAGCTTCTCACCCTATTTCTAAGGGAGAGCCCCGCCACCCGGCGGAGGAAACACATTTCGGCCGCTTGTACCCGTGATCTTGTCCTTTCGGTCATAACCCAAAGCCCATGACCATAGGTGAGGATGGGAACGTAGATCGACCGGTAAATGGAGAGGTTTGCCTCCCGGCTCAGCTCCTTCTTCACCACAACGGATCGATACAGCGTCCGCATTACTGAAGACGCCGCACCGATCCGCCTGTCGATCTCACGATCCACTCTTCACTCACTCGTGAACAAGACTCCGAGGTAATTGAATTCCTCCACTTGGGACAAGATCCCTTCTCTATTTCACCATTTTCCAGGCGAGAACCATGGACTCGGACTTGGAGGTGCTGATTCTCATCCCAGTGGCTTCACACTCGGCTGCGAACTGATCCACTGAGGGCTGAAGATCCTGGCCAGATGAAGCCATCAGGACAACATCATCTGCAAAAAGCAGAGACCTAGTCCTGCAGTCACCAAACCGGATCTCTTCAACGCCCTGACTGCGCCTTGAAATTATGTCCATAAAAGTTATGAACAGAGTCGATGACAAAGGGCAGCCTTGGCGGAGTCCAACCCTCACTGGAAATGTGACTTACTGCCGGCAATGCACGACCAAGCTCTGACACTGATCTTACTTTTGGCAATATAGTGTATTTGCATGTTTCCTAAAAGTGTCTGTAACACGACAATAAAACAGAAAAGTCATTGACGTCGTTATTCACCCTTTCGGAGAGGAATAAAATGTTCTACTTTTTTAATAAGATTCAAGATATTTATCAGGATTCTTCCTCCTTGTACTTTGTAAACACTTGCAGTTTGAACAGTTTCTTAAAGTGGATCAATTTGTCTGATATCTTTGCTTAATCTATTCCATAATTTAGCCGTTAGCAAAGAAGAATCCATAGATTAGCTGCACTTGTGTACAAGTGGCAGGATTTAAAGCTCGGAAAAAAAGTAGAGGCTTATACAGGAGTCCGGAAAATACGGTATGCAGATATACTGAATGTCAGTCTGTCGCTCCATCCCTGAAGCCTTTCCTTCTTGTCCTCCAAGTAGCCATATTTGCAAAATGACGGTCAACTGCTGCCTGCTTGCCGCTCCCCCTTTCACAGCTCATGTCAGTTGTGCTAATTAATCGGACAATGCACAACTTGATGTTGCTCTGCAGCAAGCCCTGGCCACCATGCTGACTATTCAGTAGTGCTACTTTTTTTTGTCCTGTGGTTCAACCCCCCCTGAGTCCCTCTCTGCCCTGTTTCAGCCATAAATAAATAGATATAATAACTGAGCAAGGGTGCTCACTTCTGCTTGTTATTCTTTATTGCCGGGTCATTACTATGTTTTTAGAAGGAATCAATTTAATTCTGGTCATGACTGGGTTAAATTGTGTCCAACTTAAAAGAAAGACAACTCTCTCTTTCATCAATATTGGAAAGCAACAAAGAGCTTCTTGTAAAGGTAGGCACAGACCCCCCCCCAGTGATCAGGAGGGCATCTCAACCAAAGCCAAGGACATCCTCACTATCAATGCAGGCATTCATCAGTTATTAACACAGTCAACAAGCAACATAATGCATTGTGGTGCTTTATCATATTAATAAGGCCTGATGAGGAAGGGGCAGGGAGGCGGGGAGTGACATTGAGGAGACATATGGGAGTCAGCGAAGGAGTTTTCATTTCCTTACTGACTAGTGCTGGAAACCTCAATAAGAGAACAGGTGCATCATTAATACACACTATACAAAAATGTCATGTAGTAAAGTCACTGCTCTCCTTCTATGTTGTTAGTACCCCCCTTCATCCTTTCCTCACTTCCTATTTTCTGCATGTTCAAGCACTTATAAAACAGCAAAACAACATTATCGTACACAACAGCCCCATGCCCAATTTCATTTGCATTTATTACAGCCTGTGGTAGCAATTATTTTGAAGTAAAATGCAGTGACACTTGCAATTTACACAGTGGGGCTCTGCAGTCACCAGCTTTCTCTTTTAATTTGCTTTCAGCCATCTCAGATAGAAATATGACCCCGTGCCTCATGCAGACTGATCCCACTAACTAGTAGACATCGGCCGCAAAAATAAAACACTCATGTTCAATTGTTGAGTGCAACTGATAAGTATTGTAGCGCAATAATTAATACTCCTCACAGCCTGCGTCTAAAAAAAGCAAGGCATTTAAATGCTGGGTGGATGAAAGCAGCACTGAACAAGCCACAGTGTGCTCATTGTGGCTTTTCTCTAAGTGGACATCCGTGCCAAGCCTGGTCTTGTCTTATTTGTCGGTGTGCCACGGGCAGCCATTCTCTGACACCCCGCAGCCGCCCCAACGTAGGTGAAAGCCCGAAGCACCATGTTGATCCTAAGAGATTGGATGTGCGATTGGGAGTGACAGGTTCTGCTTTGTTGTCCCCGCTCAAATTGTGACGTGGGACAGTGCGGAGCGACCGAAGAGGGGATTTGGACTGACTGCGTCAGACGGAAAAAATAAAATAAAATACATGTATGGAGGCATTTCTGCCTTGTTGTGCAAGAATGCAAAATACAGTCGGAGCTCTGTAGTTGGAATGAAACTATTCCAATATCTCTTATTTGTTTGCATTTCAAAAGAAATGTTTCCGACTGGAAGATGATGTATTTGTGAGACAGAATAAAGAATTCGCTACTTTTATAGACACTGACCAAATTCTGTCAATACTATCTGGTTTTGATTCACACAAAATCAATCGGTAGCATAATTCAATACTTTTGTTGCATGTGATGTGACATCCCAATGCAGAGTAGACAACAGTTCAAACACTTGGAGGGGACACAATCACTCAAGCAGAACTCAGTCGACTGAACCCAACTTCCTCTTGGTAATGCTGCAATTTTCAACGCCAACAAAGCAAGTACGCTCAAACATAAAGTAAGGTTTCTCTTTTCCAAAATGCGCATGCTGGATCCATCCATTCATTTTCTACCGCTTGTCCGTCTTGGGGTCGCGGGGAGTGCTAGAACCTATCTCATCTGCATTTGGGCGGAAGGCAAGGTACACCCTGGAGAAGTCACCACCTCATCACAGGGCCAACACAGATAGACAGACAACATTCACACACTTGGTCCAATTTAGTGTTGCCAATCTACCTATCCCCAGGTGCATGTCTTTGGTGGTGGGAGGAAACCGGAGTACCCGGAGGGAACCCACGCAGTCACGGGGAGAACATGAAAACTCCACACAGAAAGATTCCCAGCCCGGAATTGAACTAAGGACTACTCAGGACCTTCGTATTGTGAGGCACATGCACTAACCCATATATAGCAATGTATATGCTCCCTATTAGCAATGTCACATGGCCATTTGAACACCTCCAAATTGACACCTACAATTAAGATACACGTCACAATAAAAACTCTGGTGTGTAATAAGTACACTACATACCGTATAAAAACTTTGGAGGATGCAACATAGCATTAGACTGGCACATTCATCTTCATGGCAAAGACTACTTACTAGCTAGACAACATACTGTCATTTTTACTGCCAGATGAACATCTTGGAATTGCAACGGTATGCAAAGACTACTCTATTGTCATGACTGGGCCGCATGGTGATGTGGGGGTTGTTCTCCCAGGAAGCAAGAGGACGACTCCGGATATAACTTGCTGGTAACGACATAATTTAATCTTTAACGAACACAAAAAGGTACCAAACGGAAAACAAACAGACGGAACAAGGTGCAGAACGCACCGGAAGCAAAGGCTATAACTTAGCACAGGTTACAGCATGGAACAAAACTTACTTGACAAAGGTGGGACGCAAACAATGAAGCCAGAACGAGTGCTCAACAAAGGCAGACTTAAATAGTAGGCTCTTGATTAGACACAGGTGTGTCCCAAACAACTGAGGCAGGTGAAAATCATAAGTAACCATAGTGACTAAACTCAGGAGGTGTACAAACCGGAACTAAGTGAGTCCAAGACTAAAAGAACATAACTAAACAAAACATGATCCGGACTACGGATCATGACACTATATAATACTTGCAAATGAGACTCAGAAATATAATAGGAAAACAAAATATAGCGACTGGACAGCAAAGTTATTATAATCAGCTCATTCTTAAATGTAAAATAAAAAATATATATATCTTATTCTTAAACAATTAACATTTATTAACATACACAAAAGTACAGAAAGTGGCGCTGTTGAGTACCTACTGGGTCTTGATTCCCAGGTACGGTGAATTGGTACCATATCAGTTCAAATATTAAAAAGGTACCCATCTCTAGTTATCTGCTCAAAATTTGTCACAACTGTAAATTTTGGCAATCACAGCTCACGCAAATGTGCATGTGCAAGTCTTCATGATCTTGACAACGTAAGGATTTAAAAAATGGATACTATGGTGGTCGCTCTATTCCTGTTGAATTGGTGAGTTAAATCACACACTTTTTCAAACAGAGAACACAGTAGGGAAGTAACGATAATCCGCAGTAATGATAAATCGCGGATAGTATTACCGTACTCAATCAAAAGTATTGTGAAATCATGATTGATAACTGCAATTTTATAAACCGGTTAGGGCTAACACACTAGCATGCTTGAATGCTAACATGCAAGTTGTAAACAGCTCCTTTTAAACTTCCATGATTGAACCTGTCATAATAGGAGTAGGATGAGGCAGAGCTTATTTAACCCCACCTCATCTGCACATTGTCAACTATCAATAGTTTGTTCATTTCCTGTGTCTAAATGTTACATTATTGTCATTTACTAATATGAAAAAAAAAATGAAAATTGTTAGTATTATTCAGTGAAAATTAAAAACAGAAGGAAAAAAGAATGATATAAATGGATGAAATACATTCTGAATGTATTTCATCCATTCATTCATTCTCAAAATAATCTTACTTATCTCCATCCATCCATCCATCCATCCATCCATCATCTTCCGCTTATCCGAGGTCGGGTCGCGGGGGCAGCAGCCTAAGCAGGGAAGCCCAGACTTCCCTATCTCCAGCCACTTCGTCTAGCTCTTCCCGGGGGATCCCGAGGCGTTCCCAGGCCAGCCGGGAGACATAGTCTTTCCAACGTGTCCTGGGTCTTCCCCGTGGCCTCCTACCAGCTGGACGTGCCCTAAACACATCCCTAGGGAGGCGTTCGGGTGGCATCCTGACCAGATGCCCGAACCACCTCATCTGGCTCCTCTCGATGTGGAGGAGCAGCGGCTTTACGTTGAGCTCCTCCCGGATGGCAGAGCTTCTCACCCTATCTCTAAGGGAGAGCCCCGCCACCCGGCGGAGGAAACTCATTTCGGCCGCTTGTACCCGTGATCTTATCCTTTCGGTCATGACCATAGGTGAGGATGGGAACGTAGATCGACCGGTAAATTGAGAGCTTTGCCTTCCGGCTCAGCTCCTTCTTCACCACAACGGATCGATACAACGTCCGCATTACTGAAGACGCCGCACCGATCCGCCTGTCGATCTCACGATCCACTCTTCCCCCACTCGTGAACAAGACTCCTAGGTACTTGAACTCCTCCACTTGGGGCAGGGTCTCCTCCCCAACCCGGAGATGGCACTCCACCCTTTTCCGGGCGAGAACCATGGACTCGGACTTGGAGGTGCTGATTCTCATTCCGGTCGCTTCACACTCGGCTGCGAACCGATCCAGTGAGAGCTGAAGATCCCGGCCAGATGAAGCCATCAGGACTACATCATCTGCAAAAAGCAGAGACCTAATCCCGTGGCCACCAAACCGGAACCCCTCAACGCCTTGACTGCGCCTAGAAATTCTGACAACATAGGAGCTATGTTGTCTGGGGGTTTTCATGCCCCCTGGTAGGGTCTCCCAAGACAAACAGGTCCTAGGTGAGTGATCAGACAAAGAGCAGCTCAAAGACTTCTATGGAATTACAACGAAATGAACCCAGATTTCCCTCGCCCGGACGTGGGTCACCGGGGCCCCGCTCTGGAGCCAGGCCCGGAGTTGGGGCACGATGGCGAGCGCCTGGTGGTCGGGCCTGTTCCCATGGGGCCCGGCCGGGCACAGCCCGAAGAGGCAACGTGGGCCATCCCTCCAATGGGCTCACCACTCATAGGAGGGGCCATAGAGGTCGGGTGCATTGTGAGCTGGGCGGAAGCCGAAGGCAGGGCACTTGGCGGTCCGATCCTCGGCTACAGAAGCTAGCTCTTGGGAAGTGGAACGTCACCTCACTGGGGGGGAAGGAGCCTGAGCTAGTGCGCGAGGTAGAGAAGTTCCGGCTGGATATAGTCGGACTCACCTCGACGCACAGCAAGGGCTCTGGAACCAGTTCTCTCGAGAGGGACTGGACCCTCTTCCACTCTGGCGTTGCCGGCAGTGAGAGGCGACGGGCTGGGGTGGCAATTCTGGTTGCCCCCCGGCTCAAAGCCTGTACGTTTGAGTTCAACCCAGTGGACGAGAGGGTAGCTTCCCTTCGCCTTCGGGTGGGGGGACGGGTCCTGACTGTTGTTTGTGCTTACGCACCAAACAGCAGTTCAGAATACCCACCCTTTTTGGGTACACTCGAGGGAGTACTGGAAAGTGCTCCTCCGGGTGATTCCCTTGTCCTACTGGGAGACTTCAACGCTCATGTTGGCAACGACAGTGAAACCTGGAGAGGCGTGATTGGGAAGAATGGTCGCCCGGATCTAAACCCGAGTGGTGTTTTGTTATTGGACTTTTGTGCTCGTCACAGTTTGTCGATAACAAACACCATGTTCAAACATAAGGGTGTCCATATGTGCACTTGGCACCAGGACACCCTAGGCCGCAGTTCCATGATCGACTTTGTAGTTGTGTCATCGGATTTGCGGCCTTATGTTTTGGACACTCGGGTGAAGAGAGGGGCGGAGCTTTCTACCGATCACCACCTGGTGGTGAGTTGGCTGCGATGGTGGGGGAGGATGCCGGACAGACCTGGCAGGCCCAAGCGCATTGTGAGGGTCTGCTGGGAACGTCTGGCAGTCTCCTGTCAGAGAGAGTTTCAATTCACACCTCCGGGAGAACTTTGAACATGTCACGAGGGAGGTGCGGGACATTGAGTCCGAGTGGACCATGTTCCGAACCTCTATTGTCGAGGCGGCTGATTGGAGCTGTGGCCGCAAGGTTGTTGGTGCCTGTCGTGGCGGTAATCCCAGAACCCGTTGGTGGACACCAGCAGTGAGGGATGCCGTCAAGCTGAAGAAGGAGTCCTATCGGGTTCTTTTGGCTCATAGGACTCCGGAGGCAGTGGACGGGTACCGACGGGCCAAGCGGTGTGCAGCTTTAGCGGTCGCGGAGGCAAAAACTCGGACATGGGAAGAGTTCGGGGAAGCCATGGAAAACGACTTCCGGACGGCTTCGAAGCGATTCTGGACCACCATACGGCGCCTCAGGAAGGGGAAGCAGTGCACTATCAACACCGTGTATGGTGCGGATGGTGTTCTGCTGACTTCGACTGCGGATGTTGTGGATCGGTGGAGGGAATACTTCGAAGACCTCCTCAATCCCACCAACACGTCTTTCTTTGAGGAAGCGGTGCCTGGGGAATCTGTAGTGGACTCTCCTATTTCTGGGGCTGAGGTCGCTGAGGTAGTTAAAAAGCTCCTCGGCGGCAAGGCCCCGGGGGTGGATGAGATCCGCCCGGAGTTCCTTAAGGCTCTGGATGCTGTGGGGCTGTCTTGGTGTGTTCCAACTATCGTGGGATCACACTCCTCAGCCTTCCCGGTAAGGTTTATTCAGGTGTACTGGAGAGGAGGCTTCGCCGGATAGTCGAACCTCGGATTCAGGAGGAACAGTGTGGTTTTCGTCCTGGTCGTGGAACTGTGGACCAGCTCTATACTCTCGGCAGGGTTCTTGAGGGTGCATGGGAGTTTGCCCAACCAGTCTACATGTGCTTTGTGGACTTGGAGAAGGCATTCGACCGTGTCCCTCGGGAAGTCCTGTGGGGAGTGCTCAGAGAGTATGGGGTATCGGAATGTCTTATTGTGGCAGTCCGCTCCCTGTATGATCAGTGTCAGAGCTTGGTCCGCATTGCTGGCAGTAAGTCGGACACGTTTCCAGTGAAGGTTGGACTCCGCCAAGGCTGTCCTTTGTCACCGATTCTGTTTCTTACTTATCACATCATATGAAATATAACTTACTTCACCAATTATTATTTATTATTTTTTATTGTGATTACTTATGGAGCATATTGTGAATACATTTAGAACAGGAAGTGAACAAAAGTTTTAGCAACTGTTACGTAAAATAAAAGGGGTAAGATTAAATGAGCTCTGCTTCTTCCTACTCCTTTTCAAACATGTTGAAAAGAGAAACTGGAAATTGTGACGTATCATGTTGTATGCATGCATGTTCGAAATAAACTCAAACTCAAACAGCTCGTCTCTTTCGGGATCGCAGGGGGTGCAGGAGCCTATCCCTGCTGCATTCGGACGGAAAGCATAATAATCCTAAATTGAAAAATGTGTTCCAGAGTCAAAAGTGTCACCACCCTAAAATCTTTAGCCAAGGCTATAGGTATCATTATTCATCTTCATACAAGTACACGCAGAAGTTTCCCATTCTAATATTAACATGTTAAAACACTTTCAACTTAAATAACAAATCTAGGCCTGATGCATCTTATTTCATGCTAACATAGAGGTCTATATCTTCTCAAGTGCACAACAACAGTCCCAAAAGATTTAAATCACAATCCTCTGTCCACTTAAAACTGTTTGATTCTAGCTAAATTCTACCCAGCCAATGGAAAGCAAAATAAGGAAAACTAACGGTTTTATTCCTAGCTCTGTCACCAATGAGAGAACATAATTACAAATGTATCCCCAGTGGTGTTATGCTACACAATTGTGTCTTTTGTGACAAGGGCACAGGTTCAATCCCTGGCCCAAAAGTTGTGTCAGTGATAAGTTTGCTAACAGTGTCTTGAAAAAGGATTTGTCATGTATTTGGGTACCAAAGTACTTGCTCTGTATTAAGCTGTCAAGGGACGCACATTGTCCTGTGTTGTTTTATTATACCAAAATACCGTATCAATGACAACAGCTTCATAACAGTTTGCTACAGGCTAAACCAATGGATGCCAGTGTGTCTGATCGCTTAATGAAGTCATTGCAGTTCCACTTTTCAAACATCTGTTTATTTGTTTTGCCTTGGCTGTCACTCTGCCTCAGTTTGGCAGCAGCTAGCTGGGGTTATCAGCCTAGTTTCTGGCAATTGCACTCTAAATGTGATTTTTTTTTTTTTTTACCGCAGTGACATTTTTCTGTGACTAAAACATCGACAATGCACAACCTAACTTAGTAGTATGGATGTGAATTTTGCAACAACTCACGATTTGAGTAGATTCGGATACTTGGGGTGACTCGAGTCAACACGATCCTCGATGCAAACCAATTCTCGCAATGCAACATTTATAAAACCTTTTTAAAACAGGTTACAAAAGCCACTCTTGGCTGCTGACATATGACATACAGTATATGTGCAGCGAATAAGCACGCAGATGGCCTTTTGAGAAAAACTTCACTTTCATCGTGGTCACGGCCCTGAAATCTGGTCAAGCCGCTGCTTCTGTTCTGCCCAGGACTCGAACCTGGATCTTTTTAAATGAGGGATAAGCGCTTGGCACCGAGCTAAAGCACAAGCTGTCAACTGTATTGACCCTTCTACACTTACATTTTATTGTTATTGTTGATGATTTTCACTCAGATTTCTACCTATCGCCAAGTTTCAGTCGCATTTGGTGACATCACATGTGCTGTTTTTGGAGCGGTTGGCATTCACAGTTAAGGGAAGGCACACCAGAGTAGACTCCACCTACACAGAGAATGTCTGAGAGATGGGTCTGGACTCACTTCTTCAGGATTGCGTGGACTTGTAAAAAGAGCTCAGCAGCACATGCGCTTTTTGCGTCGGATGAAAAGAGCACAGCTCCCTCCCTCCATTCTCACCACATTCTACAGAGGCACTATAGAGAGCCTACTGACCAACTGCATCTCTGTCTGGACTGGAGCCTGCAGTGCCTCGGACTGTAAGTCTCTGCAGAGAGTAGTGAGGACAATGGAAAAGATGATCAAGACTGCTCTTCCTCCTATCCAAGAAATCGCAAAAAGCCGCTGCCTAACCAGGGCTGAGAAAATCTGTAGAGACTTCTACCACCCCCACCAAGGACTATTTTCACTGCTGGACTCTGGAAAGAGGTTCAGTAGTCTCCGTAGCAGAACCTCCAGTTTCTGTAACAGCTTCTTCCATTAGGCCATAAGACTCTTGAACGCATCATAATAATCCCCTCGATTCCCCCCAAAAACGGATTAACATATTGGAATATAAAGACAATATTACATACATCCATGAACATGGATGCATATGCAAAAGTACAATATATTTATATGGACGGCAATCTATGTATTTATATCTGCACCTTATTGCTCTTTTATCCTGCACTACTACGAGCTAATGCAACAAAATTGTGTTCTTATCTGTACTGTAAAGTTAAAATTTTAATTACAATAAAAGGAAGTCTTACAAGCAGAGCAAACAAACAGGAGACGATTTTAGGGAATCAAATAACAGGTGTGAACGCATCCTAAAAGTGAAAAATATATATATATAAGTAACATTGCCACTCTGGATCATGTTGGACTGGCATGGTACTGAAACTGCTGGAAGAAAAAAAGGTGTTGATGAAAGCCACAAAAGTCTAAAGGATAAAGCATTTTGTGTATGATTATCCAAAACTCGAAATTTTACAAGCTATCAGACACATTAGAATTGAGGTTCCACTGCAGCCTAAAAGCAAAAAGACTAATTATAGTCCGCCTTCAGTGTTAGCTCCCTTGCCAGACCAAAATCATTACGGGTGAGGGCTTTCTTGGCCAAGTTCAGTGACCCAGCACCAGGTGGAGGCCCATTACTGCGCGGTAGTTTTGGGACCACCAGCAGTACGAAAATGCTCACCTCCCCAGAGTGATTTATTTGAGGGGCTTCAAGCTGGGCTTGTGCATGGTGCTGATAATTAAAGAAATGGCTCATCAAGCACACCTGGATGGTCATCAGTGGCAGGCAGAGACCGTGTTCACATTCACGGAGATTAGTTTTACAGTACCCGCCCGTGGCAGCACGGTTCCAAAAGCAAGTGTATTGGTATGGTACAGCCAGCTCACCAGCCTGATTGGAAGGGAGGGGAAGATTGTGCACGACCAATGCAGATTAGTCACAGTGGCGGAGCACGAGTTTTGGAGCTGGCAAACTGTGCTTTCCTCCAAAATAGCAGCACTGTCCAAATATCCCTTCTGTTCACCAGATAATTACCAGCGCGCCACAACAACTCTGCCATCAATTTCCTCATGCTTAAACTTAATCAGGCCAAGAGCAAGGGGCCGACGAGGATTGGGCGATGGAATGTGGGGTCAGCGGGAGTACTGTAGAGCAGATGGTGTCCACGGTGGAACTCTGGGGAGACTGTGATTAGTGTCTGCAGGAAGGTCAAGGTGAGCTGCACCAGGTGGAGAAGTTTAGCATTGTTGCATCTCACTGTAATGTCACCGAGTGGAGCACTTCTGCACACACTGACCACAACTGTGAATGCTGATCCTACGACGCAAGAGTGCGGATCAAGCAAGCGATCAAAGACAAGAATGCTGAGAACAGCAAACCAATGCGAAAACTGAAAAAACCCCAGATCAATTTCGGAGGAGGTTGAGAAAGTTTGGCATTTCACCGAAAATCCTCAGCAACTTCTACAGCTGCCTTTTTGAGAGCAGCTCGACCAGCTGCATCAACATGTGATATGACAGCACGACTGTGACGGACGGCAAATGTCAGCAGAGAGTAGTAAAAACTGCTGCGAAGATCACAAAGACATCACTGCCCTCCATGCAGAGCATCTATTGTGGTAAACCAGAGTTCAGAGGAGAGCGGCCTCCATCAATAAAAACCCCTCCGACCTAAAACTCACACTGTTCACACTTGTACCCTTAAACGAGAGGTACAGAAGTATAAAATTCAGCACCTCCAGACTTAAAAACTCTTTCATCCCCACCACCAACAGACTCCTTAACAGCTGATAGGACTTCAGAATGAACGAGCACTGAATATAAAATCACTTCACAATACTGGACCAACTGTAAATATTTGAATACTTGTTAAATAATACTGATAATATTTATCTGTATTTAGAATATCCATTTGTTTATTTTCAATATTTTGTACTTTGTATAACATTTTTAATTGCAATGTTTGCACTAACTGGTATTTTGATGACAGAAAGTTAGCATTTCCTGTACTGGGGAACATGTTGCTCACTGTGCAATCACAATAAACTTGGATTTAGGGATGTGAGATATGGCCTAAAATCTATTTTGTGATATATGTATATATATATATATATATATATATATATATATATATATATATATATATATATATATATATACACAGCCTCCCGCTATAATGATTTTAATAATATATTATTGGTATGTAAATGATAGTAAAACCATTTGAAAACAGCTTAAAAGGCTCCTTCCTAATTTTGTGACTGACGAACCAACCTATTGCATAATTTCTGGTTATTTTATTATTTTCTTTATATTATTATTATTATGATACTGATAAATACATTTGGTATGGTATGGTATGGTATCCATGGTATGGTACTATACTTGGTACCGTTACTGTAAACATTTGTATCGATTCACAAACTTTTTTTACCAACATTTTGGTCATCTATGTTGAGCAGGTATAATATTTCGGATTGACTGCACTGACAGTATTGGAAACAAATTATTTGAACAAATTCACTCCTAATACACCTCAGACCACAAGGTGTATGAGAACATTTTTGCACAATATTCAAATTTTTGGGAGTTTCACCTGTATATCATCGAACGTGCAACAATACTTGAAATGGATACCATCGTTACAAACAACTATGTGTACTCACCCATGAGTTTTTTTCTGACTTTAGTCTTAAAATACTGTGGTTGAATTTGTAATTGCAGTTTAGAAAAATAACGTGTTACTTGTTACCTGTACATTCAATAAAAGTTTTTTTCGTCCATCCATTTTCTACTGATGGTCCTGTTTAGGGTCGAAGGGGGTGCTGGAGCATATAATTAATCCATCCATCCATTTTCTACCGCTCATTCCCTTTTGGGGTTGCGGGTGTGCTGGCGCCTATCTCAGCTACAATCGGGCAGAAAGGGGGGTACACCCTGGACAAGTCGCTACCTCATCGCAGGGCCAACACAGACAGACAGACAACATTCACACTCACATTCACACACTAGGGCCAATTTAGTGTTGCCAATCAACCTATCCCCAGGTGCATGTCTTTGGAAGTGGGAGGAAGCCGGAGTACCCGGAGGGAACCCACGCATTCACGGGGAGAACATGCAAACTCCACACAGAAAGATCCCGAGCCTGGGATTGAACCCAAGACTGCAGGACTATTGTGGGGCAGACGCACTATCCCCTCTGCCACCTAATGAGTCACAAAAAAAATAACTCAAAAAACTAAAGTAAATAAAATTAGATGCACATTGAAATTCGGATTGTGTTGGTTCCGTTTAGTTTCTTCGCTTGCTGTGAATATTTATTTTCATAATGTCAATTAATTGTTTCATTGGCTTGTGATACAAAAATGTTTTCACTCCAAAAATAGTTTCAGTTATTCGTTTCATAAATCAGTGGATCCATTTGTTTTATTGCTTATACATTATTCATCCTATTTTTTCTTCTTCAACATTCACTCGATGGCTGGAAACATTTCAAATCAACTAACATGACCTCACGATACAGTAGTCGCTGAAAATTAAAGCAGGACGTAAATTGATCCAGTTGAATTCCAACTACCGTATTTCTTTGAATTGCCGCTGGGGCGCTAATTAATTTAATACCTCTTGTCACTCCTGCGCTTACCAAAGGCATGCGGTAAAAGCAAGCATGTGCTAATTATTTTAAAACCTCTTCTCACTCCTGCGCTTACCAAAGGCATGCAGTAAAACTTTGAGTGTGATGTAAGGATACCATCATGAAAAGCACATTTAATAAAAATAACTTTATTATGGTTATTATTTTCAGCACCGAAGGCTTAGAATAACCTACAATCGAATATTTAACTTAAAACCCTTGTTACATTAAATGAGTTTAAAGCTTCTGTGAAAGGATTGCCGTCTACCTTGTCTGTATGCACATGTGTCATATGAACAAGTTTTAATGTTGTAAATGTGATGTTTTATGTGTTGTTTACTGTTTTTAATGTAACCTTGCTGCTGCCCTCTTGGCCAGGTCTCCCTTGGAAAAGAGATATTTGATCTCATTGGGATTTTACCTGGTTAAATAAAGGCTAAATAAAAAATAAATGAAAAATGGTCTTACCTTTACTTAGAAATTAAATCCATGCCAGCTCCTTCTGATCAAAAGCATCGATAACTTGTTTATAGAAGTATTCCTATCTTTCTTCAGTTTTAAAAGTCTCTCTGTCTCGATGGAGATCTTCCTTTATTACCTCCTGCCATGATTGAAAGTCCAGTTTAGAAAACTGCTAACAGACCGCTGCTATCAGTTAGCTCGGGTGCGGGTGACGACATAATTATCCTCGGACGACACCCCCTCTCGTTCTGCTCCGTGGGTGATCTCTTTATCCCACCACTGCCAACATGAATGTTTTTGCATAAATAAAACACTGGGTATTTAGGACTGGAACATGCTTTATTTCAGCCCGGTTGTTTACATAGCCGTCCCAGCACAATTACGTCACTCATTTCACTTCTTCTGCAGCCGAATAGTTGCAAGAAGGATCACTAGCGCCCTCTACCACCAGGAGGCGGGAGTCATTTAATGACCTAAATTTAACAGACGCAGCTACCGTATAGTGACGGTCTCAAGCCGTCGTCTTGTGGGTTCCCAGGACCACCAAGAAAGGACATGGCTTGAGCAGTTTGACTTTGTTTATTTTTCAATACAACCTCAGTCCAGGTCGCTCTTTCGCTCCTCCTCTCCGCTCGCTCGCCGCCATCTTGGGAAGGGCTACAGCTAGCGTGCCCTGCCTGTCTGTCGGACAGTCAGCTCCACAGGTATATTAATAAAACATAGCTGCTTACTGTTCTTTTTAGCATACCGGTATTCAATAGCTTGGACCTTAAATCCTACTGAATAGCTCTTAATCTTCTTCCCTTTATGCGATTTAAAATGATTAAAATCAGCCTCCTCCATTTTGAAAATGATGACAGGGGAAGTGTCACTCGTGACATCACGAATTTGACCTGGCAGTAATACTAAGCATGCGCTAATTATTTTGCAAAGCGAGCTTGACCCAGCAGTAATTCAAGGCAGGTGCATACTATATGCCCGACGGCAATTCAAGGAAATACGGTACATTGTATTACGTTTGAGACTTTTTAATGGAATTAATTCCCTTCATGCTGCATTACTCATCCCGCATAATTGAACAAAGCAATGCCACAGCCATTGAAGTGTAAATGTGTCATTAAATGAGTTTAAAAACTTTCACAAACATTGATACCAGCGACTAAGAAGCCATTATTGCTTCACCTTTCTCACATTCATGGCACACATTAATATCTCACAGAGAGGAATCTCACCCACATACTCCGTCACACACAGACTTCCACCAACCCTTCATCCTCCTCCTCGTTTTATTTTTTTGAGGCTTTTATTAACGTCCTTACGAGTATTGTTATTTGCTGTGTTTCAGGTGTGGGGATGTGCAGGCGTTTGGATGAGCAGGGGAGCTACGAGCTCACCCATGGTTCCTGATGAATGAGAGTTGTTTTTGGCTCTGGGGATAGAAGAATAGCTTTAATATGTCATTGGAGGGGCCCGGTGAGGCACAGTAGAGAGATTTGTGAGGGATGTTGTGTGGCAGGAAGAGACCGTTGGGCATAGAAAAGAGTGATGACCATGAAAGACAAGACGACTGCCTTTGGGCTGCACAAAGCTCTGTTTGGTGTGTCAGCGATGTACAAATATAGGTTGTGGGACTGACTGGCTGTCTTCATCTGTGTGTGTACATTGGCATTGCAGTGGCACACCATGGTAACAGTGGAACCCTGATCAGCTGCCTGTGTTTTTCACATCTACATTGACAGATGGCATGGGGTGCGGGGGGGAAATGTTAGCAACCACGACTGATGGTTCATGTTGAAGAGAGCCTGAGAACCCATTCATTCTAAGTAACAAAACTGACAATAAGTCATATTCAAATATACATGTAGTCAAAGAGTGGAACACATTTATCCATGTCAGAATCTAAAACAGTTAATGCGTCTGTTTCTAAAATGGGAAACTTGTTTTTGTTAAAACATAGTGGCTGCTATGAAATGACAACAACTTACACGTCACAGGAATGCAAACAGACCTGCAATAGAACATGAATCCATACTATTTTTAAAATATTTCAAATTACATAAAAACATTACCAACTAGCAGGGCAGGGTATCATGGCCAATTTCCCGCATTGATTTGTTTTTGATTCATTGGGTTTCTAAATCAATTACCGCATTTTACGAACTATAAGCCACACAGGTATAAAAGCCGCAATCGTTGCATTTTAGAAAAAATACATATTTTTTCATACATTAGCCACATTGTAAACCGCAGATGTATACTGGTATGATTTGAAGTGAAATGTTTACATCGAAAGATTTTGTAGATGTTTAATTACATATCTAAATAGTTTTCAAATGGTGCTTCTAACAGAGAATAAAACATCTGATCAAACAAAACAGAAAAATAATTGATGTTTTCATTCATCCTTGTATAAGATTTATACGGCATAGCTCGGTTGGTAGAGTGGCTGTGCCAGCAACTTGAGGGTTGCGGGTTCGATTCCCGCTCCCGCCATCCTAGTCACTAACGTTGTGTCCTTGGGCAAGGCACTTTACCCACCTGCTCCCAGTGCCACCCACACTGGTTTAAATGTAACTTCGATATTGGGTTTCACTATGTAAAGCGCTTTGAGTCACTAGAGAAAAGAGCTATATAAATATAATTCACTTCACTTTTTAATAACGTTCAAGTTGGGTATCAGGATTGTTTACTTTGTAAACATTTTGAGTTCGAACAGCTTCTTAAAGTGGATCATTTTAGTACATTGTTTGATTTCTTTGCATTCCACAATTTAGCCGTTAGCGAAAAAAATCGATAGATTAGCCACACCTTTGTTTAAGCCGCAGGATTCAAAGCTTGGTGGGGGGGGGGGGGGGGGGGGGAGCAGTTTATAGCCCGGGAAATACAATAATCATGATTCCATTTTTTATTGAAAATGTCACAAATCTGACCGTTTAAAATCTCAAAAGTGCAATTTTGAACTGAGCAAGGAATCCAAGTGTACTTGTATTGTAACATTTCATTTAGGGTGTCCCAATCTGATGTTGATATTGAATATCAGTCCGATATCAATAAAAACAAATCAAACAAAAAAAACATGATATTGGCTTGCATCTAAAGATATAAATAGAAAACTATAAAACCTTGAAGAAAAGTAAAAAAACAAAAACAAAATAACATAGTGCATTGCATACTGTAAGGTGTGAAGGAATATACTGTACATTTAGGGCAGGGGTCTCAAACACGCGGCCCGCGGGCCCGCCAGACGTTATTTTGCGGCCCGCACTTTAATGTGAAAATATATTGTGGATGCAGCCCTTGAGTTTAATATGAATGCCGCTCTACAACGTCACACTTGTATATCCCTGATTTTTCCAGGAGACTCCCAATATTCAGTGCCCCTACAGGGGTATTCACTCCCCCGAATTTCACCCAAACAACAATATTAAGGGGGCACCATGGAGGCACTGCCTTTAGCGTCCTCTACAACATGTACAAACAGCGTGCCAGCCCAGCCACTTGTTGTATTTGGCTACTATAGACGCAGTAAGCGACAGCAAGACATACTTGATCAACAGCCACACAGGTCACACTGACGGGTGGCCGTATTAACAACTTTAACACTGTTACAAATATGCGGCACACCGTGAACCCACACCAAACAAGAATGACAAACACATTTTGGGAGAACATCAGCACTGTAACACAACATACACAACAGAACAAATACCCAAAATCCCATGCAGCCCTAACTCTTTTGGGCTACAATATACCCTCCCCCCCCCCCAGAGGGTTATTGTTATTGCTTACAAACTCAGGAAATAAGAGCCATAACAGTTTTTACTTTTAATTACTTATTTTGTACTATTGACTTTATTATACATTTTGTATGTAATAAAAGCGCATGAGAAAAATATTAAAATATTTGATATTGTTACGCCGCCATCTTGGCCCTGCGATGAGGTGGCGACTTGTCCAGGGTGTACCCCGCCTATTGCCCGTGTGCAGCTGAGATAGGCTACAGCACCCCCGCGGCTCCAAATGGGACAAGCGGTAGAAAATGGACGCTGCCATCTTGTTTTTTTTTATCAGATAACATTTGCCAAGGAAAATGTTATTATTTAATGATCAGTGGTACTTTAACTTAACCCATTTGTAATACTGTAAATATATAGTGATCTGTTGAATGTGTATTGACTCAATGAAAATCAATGATTGTAAATAAACTTTAGCCATAGAAAACTGGACTATATAAAGGGGTAAGCATAAATAAACAACATGCTTCAGTCTACTCCTTTTGAGCAATAGGTTTCTTTTTTTCTACTTGCCTTGTTTTGATGTTTCTATTTACATGTTTGATATCAACCCAACTGCTCAAATAAATTTACAAACTAACTAGATGGGATTGTAATGTTGCTTAAAGGCCTACTGAAACCCACTATTACCCACCACACAGTCTGATAGTTTATATATCAATGATGAAATAATAACATTGCAACACATGCCAATGATGCCTTTTTAGTTTACTAAATTACAATTTTATTTCTTTGTCTTCGAAACGTTGTGTAATGATGACGTGTACGCAAGACGTCACAGGTTTTTAGGAAGTATGAGCGCTGCGCACACACACAGCTAAATGTCTTCTGCTTTAACGGCATAATTATACAGTTTTTTGGACATATGAGTTGCTGAATCTTTTGCAATTTGTTCTATAATATTGGAGAAGTCACAGTAGAAAGATGGATTTGGGAAGCTTTATCCTTTAGCCACACAAATACACGGTGATTCCTTGTTTAAAATTCCTGGAGGTGAAACTTTACTATGGATCAGAGCGTGGTCAAGAGAACATGGATCCCGACCACATGTCAACCAGCAGGCTTCGGTGAGAAAATTGTGGTTGGAAAGTCAGTTCTTACTGGACAAAAGCTGAGCTTGGGCCGTCCATAGCTGCCGTCGACTCCCCTGAGACACTGCGCGTCAAGACACCCGTGGAGACACCCTTCCAACTATCAGGTAATATTAAACTCACTAAAATACTAGCAACACAATAGAAGGATAAGGGATTTCCCAGAATTAACCTAGTAAATGTGTCTAAAAACATCGGAATCCATCCCAATCCAATCGCGTTTTTTTGTTTTTACATTTTTTTCCGTTTTTTTTTTTCTAGTCCGTCGCTATCAATATCCTCAAACACAAATATTTAATTCTCGCTCAAATTATTGGGGAAAGTGTCGTTTTCTCGGTCCGAATAGCACTTTTTGTTGGGGGCTCCCATTAAAAACAATGTGAGTATGTGAGGAGCCATCAAACATGTGACGTCATCGCCTGCGACTTCTGGTAGAGGCAGGGCATTTCTCCTGGCACCGAAAGTTGCTAACTTTATCGTGGATGTTCTCTACTAAATCCTTTCAGCAAAAATATGGCAATATCACGAAATGATCAAGTATGACACGTAGAATGGACCTGCTATCCCCGTTTAAATAAGAAAATCTCATTTCAGTAGGCCTTTAAACACGCATCAAGGACACATGTCCGGAAAAGAATGTGTTGCCAACTGTGCAACATTGTTGTTATATTTATATTTATATTCGGACCCCTCTAGATTCTGTTTTATTAGAAAATAAAACAAAAACAACAAGTAACTAATCTAGTGACGCTCTGGTCTTTTTGGACCCTTGTGGAGATGTTTTGGAGTACTCTGGAAACAACCACAGTGTAAAATATATTACTGTATAACTGTGTGAATTGTAATTGATCAATCACCCCAACAGTCACCTACATACACCTTGTTGCAGTTTTATTTCACTTTAGAAAATTCAATTTCTCCTTCAGTACAGATATTAAAGATGTCTGCTTTGGGCTAGCTATTATAGTCAGCCAGTTCTTACAAATGCTCTGTCAAATAACCGTCAAATCAATACGGTTATGCTGGGAGGAGAATGTCTGCTTTTCTGTCCAGAATTCAGAGAATGTTGGTGATGGCTTTGCTTAGAAGATCAGTGTGTCACAGTGATTGAGTCCAAACTTGTCAATCACTTCTTCTCCTATCGAATTTTACCAGGTCATGATACGGTCCTTTAACTAAAAATTGCGAGAGCACTTTGCTGTTCACCTTCTTGGCTTTGATCAGTGAGATCCAGTCAATATCACAATCATCCATTTTTATGACATAACTCAAAGTAGCAAAGTCTATTAGTCCAGTATACGTGAGGTACCGTATTTCCTTGAATTGCCGCCGGGGCATTAATTAATTTAAAACCTCTTCTCACTCCTGCGCTTACCAAAGGCATGCAGTGAAAATTTGAGTGTGATGTAAACTTGGACCTTAAATCCTAATGAATAGCTCTTTATCTTTTTCCCTTTATGCGATTTCAAATTACCGGTATTGAAATCAGCCTCCTCCATTTTGAAAAGGATGACAGGGTGTCAGGATGTCACTCGTGACGTCACGAATTTGACCAGGCGGTAATACTAAGCATGCGCTAATTATTTTGGGAAGCGAGTTTGACCCGGCAGTAATTCAAGGCAGGCGCATACTATATGCCCTGCGGCAATTCAAGGAAATATCCATCCATCCATTTTCTACCACTTATTCCATTTTATGGGTCGTTGGCGCCTATCTCAGTTACAATCAGGCGGAAGGCGGCGTATACTCTGGACAAGTCGCCACCTCATCGCAGTTCAAGGAAATACGGTATACAATTTTTGTTTTACACTATTTCTGAGTTGGCATGTCATAAAAGGTTCATTACCTGTGGAAGTGTATTCAAGAGTATGCAACTCATCTCTCTAGAGTATTATGTGAACACAACAATATAGCCTGTCAAAATGTCAATTTTGTTTGGATTTTAAATAAAACGATGATACAAATGGAGATTTGAAACTTATGTTGTGTTGTTTTGAGCAATTTAAATGCTCCTTACAACCACTAATGGGAGAGGAGCAACTGGTGAGAGTAATAACTTAGTGCCAGGCAACCTTTTTCTTTTTCTGAGGGCCATATTTAATAGCGAAAAAATCCATGTGGGAAATTTGATGGGTCTGCTATCTGTGCTGTGAATCTCTGGCCCCGGGATGATCGAAGCTATTGTATACTGAACGAAAATATAAGCGCAACACTTTTGTATTTGCTCCCATTTTTCATGAGTTGAACTTAAAACTTTGAACTTGTAAAACTTTTATTACATACACAAAAGAACTATTCCTCTCAAATATTGATCACAAATCTGTTTAAACGTGTTAGTGAGTACTTCTTTGCCAAGATAATCAATTCTACCTCACAGGTGTGGCATATCAAGAGGGTGATTAAACAGCATGATTATTGCACAGGTGTGCATTAGGCTTCCCACAACACAAGGCCACTCCAAAATGTGCAGTTTTTCTTTATTGGGGTCTGGGGGTCAGTATCTGGTGTGACCACCATTTGTCTCACGCAGTGCAAACCATCTCAGGGTTGATCAGGTTGTTGATTGTGGCCTGTGGAATGTTGGAAAACTCCTCTTCAAAGGCTGCACAAAGTACCTGGATAGTGGCAGGAACTGGAACACGCTGTCGTATACGCCGATCCACAGCATCCCAAACATGCTCAATGGGTGACATGTCTGGTGAGTATGCTGGGCATGCCAGAACTGGGATGTGTTCAGCTTCCAGGAATTGTTTACATAATCTTTGCAACGTGGGGCCGTGCATTTTCATGCTGCAACATGGAGTGATGGTCTCGGCTGAATGGCACAACAATGGACCTCAGGATCCCATCATGGTATCTCTGTGCTTTCAAAATGCCACTTGAACTACAACGTTGACATAAGCGAACCACTCTCCCACACTAAACCACACATATTGCCCGCCATCAGTTTCGAAAAGTGAAAACCCGGATTCATCCGTGAAGAGAAAATCTCTCCAGCGTGCCAAAACGCCATCGAAAGAGAACATTTGCCCACTCAAGTCAGTTATGACGACGAGCCTACAGATGAGCTTCCCTGAGACGAGTTCTCACAGTTTGTGCAGAAATTATTTGGTTATGCAAACCAATTGTTTCAGCAGCTGTCCAGGCCGCTGGTCCCAGACAATCATGGAGGTGCACCTGCTGGATGTGGAGGTCTTGGGTTGGGGGGGTTACACGTGGTGTGCGGTTATGAGGCCGGTCGGATGTACTGCCAAATTCTCTGAAACGCCTTTGGAGACGGCTTATGGTAGAGAATTGAACATTCAATTCACAGGCAACGGCGGCTCTTGTTGGCGACTTGTCCAGGGTGTACCCCGCCTTCCGCCCGATTGTAGCTGAGATAGGCGCCAGCGCCCCCCGCGACCCCAAAAGGGAATAAGCGGTAGAAAATGCATGGATGGACGGCGGCTCTGGTGAAGATTCCTGCAGTCAGCATGCCAACTGCACGCTCCCTCAAAACTTGCGACATCTGTGGCATTGTGCTGTGTCATAACCCAGCACATTTAAGAGTGGACTTATAGTGGCCAAGCACACCTGTGCAATAAACATGCTGTTTAATTAGCGTCTTGATATCCCACACCTGTGAGGTGGGATGGATTATCTTGGCAAAGAAGAAGTACTCACTAACACAGATATAGACAGATTTGTGAACAATATTTGAGATAAATAGGTCTTTTGTGTATATAGTAAAAGTTTTAGATCTTTGAGTTCAACTCATGAAAATGGGAGCAAAAACAAAAGTGTTGCGTTTATATTTTTGTTTAGTGTAAATATCTAGCATTAAAAGGTGACACTAAAACATGCCTCCCCAAATGTGGCATTTAAGTATTAGAATATTGGCTTCAAATTTAGGTAAACATTTAAATAACAATCATCCAGACCCAAACAAGGTGTTTAAAAGTAATGTAGTTAACCATCTCCCCTTGTGTGTACATTCAGACATGTAGACGTGCACACAGCTGGTTTGTTGACAATTATTAGCGAAGTCAAAGCCACCCACGCAACGTAAACTAATGGGAGTGAAATGACAAAATTGTGTTACAAATTCCTAAAATTTGTGTTGTATCTTTAACAATTTGTCACACCCATAGTATTGTTTTTGATATTTACTGATAATTGTATTTGTCTTAAAGCAGAGCCCAAGAGTAGCAAACATAAACCATGAAGCATTTAATGTAATATCAATAAAGTTTTATTTTCAAGGCTAACCTAATCCTATATTATTGTAATGTTTAATGCCATTTAATTGTATGTTAATCTTCCAAAATAGTTCTTTGAGTGCAATAAATAAACACATGTTTAATGTATCATAACATTATCTGTTAAAATAAAGCCAATAACGACATTGTCTGTAGTCCTCATGATTTTGAAAAGTATTGAAAAGTATCAAAATACATTTTGGTAACGGTATCAAAATATTGGTATCGGGACAAACCGAGTTCCCATGGTCTAGATAAGATTGTGTTGGCGGGGAATGACAAAGTGTGTTTGTGTATCTGCGACCCGGAAGCGTACGTGTGCGCACGCGAGTGATTGCGTGTTGGAATTAGGTCGGATAAGATTATTGATAAAAAATTAAAAGGGAGTCGGACTTTGTGTGTCTTCTTCTGGACCTTGCTATACATTATATAAATCAATCAATCAATGATTATTTATACAGCCCCAAATCAGTAGTGTCTCAAAGGGCTGCACAAACCACAACACAAACCACAATGACATCCTCAGTAGAGCCCACATAAGGGCAAGGAAAACTCACACCCAGTGGGACGTCGGTGACAATGATGATTATGAGAAACCTTGGAGAAGACCGCAAACAAAAGCAGAAGGCTAATCCCCACAGAACACCACTTTCCTCCATCCCGAAGACGGATTTAGATGGAAAATGCGAGACTACTGGTCTGGGTAAGGAGTCTGTTAAATTAGAACAAGTTTTTTCTGCTTTGAGTGTTTCAGAGTTAGACATGTGTTTTACTGAGGTGGCTAACTATGATGCGTGCAGTTTATCAAAGCAACAAACAAACAATCGGAAAATCCCCGTTACTGAGGTGGCTAACCATGATGCGTGCAGTTTATCAAAGCAACAATCAAACAATCGGAAAATTCCTGTCGTATCAATTCCTAGATATGGTCGTAACTATACTAAATGCACTGGGCATAATAAACACAACATTATTAATATTGCTACTACGGATAATTTGATCAAAAACTCCCTAAAACAGCCCACTACCTATAATATAGGTTTTTTAAACATAAGATCATTGTCTCCTAAAACGTTGTTAGTTAATGATATTATCAGAGACAACAATCTTAACGTCATCGGTCTCAGCGAAACCTGGCTTAAACCAAACGACTTTTTTGCGCTAAATGAGGCATGTCCTCCTAACTTTACACATGCGCATATTGCCCGTCCGCTCAAAAGGGGTGGGGGGGTTGCACTAATATACAACAAAAACTTTAACCTTAGTCCTAACATAAATAATAAATATAAATCGTTTGAGGTGCTTACTATGAGGTCTGTCACACCGCTGCCTCTACACCTGGCTGTTATCTACCGCCCCCCAGGGCCCTATTCGGACTTTATTAATGAATTCTCAGAGTTCGTTGCTGATCTAGTGACACACGCCGATAATATAATCATAATGGGGGACTTTAATATCCATATGAATACCCCATCGGACCCACCGTGCGTAGCGCTCCAGACTGTAATTGATAGCTGTGGTCTCACACAAATAATAAATGAACCCACGCATCGCAACGGTAATACGATAGACCTAGTGCTTGTCAGGGGCATCACCGTTTCCAAAGTTACGATACTCCCGTATACTAAAGTATTGTCTGATCATTACCTTATAAAATTCGAGGTTCAGACGCATGTTCGTCAAACTAATAATAATAATAACTGCTATAGCAGCCGCAACATTAATACAGCCACAACGACAACTCTTGCTGACCTACTGCCCTCGGTAATGGCACCATTCCCAAAGTATGTGGGCTCTATTGATAACCTCACTAACAACTTTAACGACGCCCTGCGCGAAACCATTGATAACATAGCACCGCTAAAGTTAAAAAAGGCTCCAAAAAAGCGCACCCCGTGGTTTACAGAAGAAACTAGAGCTCAGAAATTATTATGTAGAAAGCTGGAACGCAAATGGCGCACGACTAAACTTGAGGTGCACCATCAAGCATGGAGTGATGGTTTAATAACTTATAAACGCATGCTTACCTTAGCTAAAGCTAAATATTACTCAAATCTCATCCACCGTAATAAAAACGATCCTAAATTTTTGTTTAGTACGGTAGCATCGCTAACCCAACAAGGGACTCCTTCCAGTAGCTCAACCCACTCAGCTGATGACTTTATGCAATTCTTTAGTAAGAAAATTGAAGTCATTAGAAAGGAGATTAAAGACAATGCGTCCCAGCTACAACGGGGTTCTATTAACACTGACACGATTGTATATACGGCGGATACTGCCCTCCAAAATAGTTTCTCTCGTTTTGAGGAAATAACATTAGAGGAATTGTTACAACGTGTAAATGGAATAAAACAGACAACATGTTTACTTGACCCTCTTCCTGGGAAACTGATCAAGGAGCTCTTTGTATTATTAGGTCCATCAGTGCTAAATATTATAAACTTATCACTCTCCTCGGGCACTGTTCCCCTAGCATTCAAAAAAGCGGTTATTCATCCTCTTCTTAAAAGACCTAACCTCGATCCTGACCTCATGGTAAATTACCGACCGGTGTCTCACCTTCCCTTTATTTCAAAAATCCTCGAAAAAATTGTTGCGGAGCAGTTAAATGAACACTTAGCGTCTAACAATCTATGTGAAACCTTTCAATCCGGTTTCAGGGCAAATTACTCCACGGAGACAGCCCTCGCAAAAATGACTAATGATCTATTGCTAACGATGGATTCTGATGCGTCATCTATGTTGCTGCTCCTCGATCTTAGCGCTGCTTTCGATACCGTCGATCATAACATTTTATTAGAACGTATCAAAACACGAATTGGTATGTCAGACTTAGCCCTGTCTTGGTTTAACTCTTATCTTACTGATAGGATGCAGTGTGTCTCCCATAACAATGTGACCTCGGACTACGTTAAGGTAACGTGTGGAGTTCCCCAGGGTTCGGTCCTTGGCCCTGCACTCTTCAGCATCTACATGCTGCCGCTAGGTGACATCATACGCAAATACGGTATTAGCTTTCACTGTTATGCTGATGACACCCAACTCTACATGCCCCTAAAGCTGACCAACACGCCGGATTGTAGTCAGCTGGAGGCGTGTCTTAATGAAATTAAACAATGGGTGTCCGCTAACTTTTTGCAACTCAACGCCAAAAAAACGGAAATGCTGATTATCGGTCCTGCTAGACACCGAACTCTATTTAATAATACAACTCTAACATTTGACAACCAAACAATTAAACAAGGCGACACGGTAAAGAATCTGGGTGTTATCTTCGACCCAACTCTCTCCTTTGAGGCACACATTAAAAGCGTTACTAAAACGGCCTTCTTTCATCTCCGTAATATCGCTAAAATTCGCTCCATTCTGTCCACTAAAGACGCTGAGATCATTATCCATGCGTTTGTTACGTCTCGCCTCGACTACTGTAACGTATTATTTTCGGGTCTCCCCATGTCTAGCATTAAAAGATTACAGTTGGTACAAAATGCGGCTGCTAGACTTTTGACAAGAACAAGAAAGTTTGATCACATTACGCCTGTACTGGCTCACCTGCACTGGCTTCCTGTGCACTTAAGATGTGACTTTAAGGTTTTACTACTTACGTATAAAATACTACACGGTCTAGCTCCATCTTATCTTGCCGATTGTATTGTACCATATGTCCCGGCAAGAAATCTGCGTTCAAAGGACTCCGGCTTATTAGTGATTCCCAAAGCCCAAAAAAAGTCTGCGGGCTATAGAGCATTTTCCGTTCGGGCTCCAGTACTCTGGAATGCCCTCCCGGTAACAGTTCGCGATGCCACCTCAGTAGAAGCATTTAAGTCTCACCTTAAAACTCATTTGTATACTCTAGCCTTTAAATAGACTCCCTTTTTAGACCAGTTGATCTGCCGTTTCTTTTCTTTTTCTTCTATGTCCCACTCTCCCGTGTGGAGGGGGTCCGGTCCGATCCGGTGGCCATGTACTGCTCGCCTGTGTATCGGCTGGGGACATCTCTGCGCTGCTGGTCCGCCTACGCTTGGGATGGTTTCCTGCTGGCTCCGCTGTGAACGGGACTCTCGCTGCTGTGTCTTGGATCCTCTTTGGACTGGACTCTCGCGACTGTGTTGTATCCATTGTGGATTGAACTTTCAGTATCATGTTAGATCCGCTCGACATCCATTGCTTTCCTCCTCTCTAAGGTTCTCATAGTCATCATTGTCACCGACGTCCCACTGGGTCATTATTGTCACCAATGTCCCACTGGGTGTGAGTTTTCCTACCGAGGATGTCGTGGTGGTTTGTGCAGCCCTTTGAGACACTAGTGATTTAGGGCTATATAAGTAAACATTGATTGATTGATTGATATGTGGGGTTGCCCACATATGCGGCTAAAGGCTAAAGCTTCCCAACGTCATCTTTCTACTTTGACTTCTCCATCATTAATTGAACAAATTGCAAAAGATTCAGCAACACAGATGTCCAGAATACTGTTTAATTGCGCGATGAAAAGAGACTACTTTTAGCCGCAAGTGGTGCTGCGCTAATATTTCCTGACAGTCCGTGACATCACGCGCACACGTCATCATTCCGCGACGTTCTCAACAAGAAACTCCGCGGGAAATTTAAAATTGCAATTTAGTAAAACTAAAAAGGCCGTATTGGCATGTGTTGCAATGTTAATATTTCATCATTGATATATAAACTATCAGACTGCGTGGTCGGTAGTAGTGGGTTTCGGTATTCAGTATGCCTTTAAGTGGAGGTCAGTTTACAGTTAAATGTATCTACACGGCATACAAGCACAATTCAAATCCAGTTTCACTCTCCTGCTATTGAAGCGGTGTAAGTGAGCTTAAAAGTCAATAACGAATGGACGAAAGGCTGTGGTGGGAGGTTTGTTTTTATCGGCAACACTTCGCGAGTCAGCAGCAGCTGTCAGGAACAGAAGCAATTTCATGTTTGTAGTCAGGCGTTAAAGTGAACTGCTTGGCGTTATAAACGACTGTGATTGTCATTGTTACACACACACCTGAACTTTCATTTAGCGATCACGGCAGCGTGGCTTCAAATTATAAAACGCTATATGAATTCACCTGCACACTTGGTCCTGCTCACTAGTGGAGGTCCAGGGGGGCCTGTGCCTCCCTCTCCGGGTCGGGTCAACAGCACACTGATGTGGTACTCTGTGTCCGGATCTAGGTGCCACAGCTTATAGGTGACCATGTTGACTCCATGCACCTCTGACCATGGAGACTGGCTGGCACGGTACTCAATCTCCTTCCTAATAATGGGTCCATCTCCCAGGATAGAATTGGTGTTGAGCTGGATGATCAGGTACGTGGAGCCGGCACGTAGCAGCTGAGGTGGCGCGATAGGGGATGGGGGTACTGTCAGGGGAAAAGAAAAAAAATCAGTTGGGTTCGATTTACCTCATCAGTTGCATGAAAACAGAGTCCTCATTTGGAGAAGCCCGGAGAGGATGGAATGGATCCCATGATGTGAGCAGGTCAAACTGCGTTCAAATAGCTGATTAGTCATACCCATTAACAAGACATTTAGAGCCTTGCATACACTTAGAATACACAATGGGGAAAAAAACAGGTGTGAACACAAAAGCAACGACCTTTGCCACAGAAAAGTTAGGCGCTGTTCATCTGTTTCACACTGAAATAAGAAACTCTCTTTATACTGTCAGTTGTGATAGCACACAGGGGATTATTTCAAGCCCAACGGTCATTTACTGGCACATCTAAGCTGCTGAACAATTACATGGGCAACGGTGTGAGGAAGAGATGGGAACGCCAAAGACATGAGGACAAAGCACAGGAAAATATCAGAGTTGGATATGTGGCTGTGACTAATCTGTCATTCCAGCAGAGGCGCCCCTGTCTTGTGGGGAACTTCTTGTAACAGGATTGCTACTCAGACAGCTCTGTAGCCTTGGGTCACTAATGACTGCCCACCACAATGAAAATGTCATATTTCATACAGAGGCAGGAGTAGTTTAAATTTAAAAAAATGCTGCATTTACACTGCAGATCAAAGTTCCCAATTCTGATTAAGTGGCTGTATCAAAGTTTTTTGACTTTACTTTAAACGATTATGGCACAGGCTGAGTAAAGAACTCAAGCAATCTGTGACATGAGCCAGTTTAAAATGAGGTACTGTACAGTTAATTATTCCTCAATTCCTTAATTCAAAAAGTGTTTTTATTAATATGTATTATATACTGTTGCTGGAATAATAAGTAATTTATTAACGTTACTTACAATGTTTTGCCCTTAGTTTGTTGCTTTGTTTCCTTGTTTAGTTTTAGTTTCATTAGGCAGATGCTGCAAAATCCCACCTACACGGAACAAAATCTCCCAAAAATCCTTCACTCCCTCTAATTCTGAACAAAATCAAACAGACAGCCCCTTTTAGAGGGTGTTTGTTTTTAACAGTCCTCTTTTAAGGTACTGCACTTTTTGTATTTATTGTAAGTTGTGTTTATTGTGTAGCCCAGGGGTCCCCAATTATTTTGACTCGGAGGTCGCATTGGGTATACATATATATATATATATATATCTATATATATATATATATATATATATATATATATATATATATATATATATATATATATATATAGATATATATATATATATAAACCCAGTTTCCATATGAGTTGGGAAACTGTTTTAGATGTCAATATAAACGGAATGATTTGCAAATCATTTTCAACCCATATTCAGTTGAATATGCAACAAAGACAACATATTTGATGTTCAAACTGATAAACCTTTTTTTTTTGCAAATAATCATTAACTTTAGAATTTGATGCCAGCAACACTTGACAAAGAAGTTGGGAAAGGTGGCAATAGATACCGATAAAGTTGAGGAATTCTCATCGAACACTTATTTGGAACATCCCACAGGTGTGCAGGCCAATTTGTAACAGGTGGGTGCCATGATTGGGAATAAAAGAAGCTTCCATGAAATGCTAAGTAATTCACAAACAAGGATGGGGCGAGGTACACCAATTTGTAAGCAAATTGTCGAACAGTTTTAGAACAACATTTCTCAACGAGCTATTGCAAGGAATTTAGGGATTTTACCATCTACGGTCCGTAAAATCATCAAAAGGTTCAGAGATTCTGGAGAAATCACTGCACGTAAGCGATGATATTACGGACGGTTGATCCCTTAGGCGGTATTGCATCAAAAACCGACATCAGTGTGTAAATGATATCACCACATGGGCTCAGGAACACTTCATAAAACCACTGTCAGTAACTACAGTTGGTTGCTACATCTGTAAGTGCAAGTTAAAACTCTGCTATTCAAAGCAAAACCCATTTATCAACAATACCATGGAACGCTGCTGGCTTTGCTGGGCTGAGCTAATCTAAGATGGATTGATGCAAAGTGGAAAGGTGTTCTATGGTCTGACAAGTCCACATTTCAAATTATATTTGGAAACTGTGGACGTGGTCTCCTCCGGAACAAAGAGGAAAATACCCATCCGGATTGTCATAGGCGCGAAGCTCAAAAGCCAGCATCTGTGATGGTATGGGGGTGTATTAGTGCCCAAGGCATGGGTAACTTACACATCTGTGAAGGCACCATTAATGCTGAATGGTCCATACAGGTTTTGGAGCAACATGTGTTGTCATCCAAGTAACGTTATCATGGACGCTCCTGCTTATTTCAGCAAGACAATGCCAAGCTAGGTGTTCCAACAACGTGGCTTCGTAAAAAAAGAGTGCGGGTACTTTCCTGGCCCGCTTGCAGTCCAGACCTGTCTCCCATTGAAAGGGTGTGGCGCATTATGAAGCGTAAAATAAAACAGTGGAGACCCCGGACTGTAGAACAAGTAAAGCTCTACATAAAACAAGAATGGGAAAAAAATTCACGTTCAAAGCTTCAACAATGAGTTTTCTTAGTTTCCGAACGTTTATTGAGTGTTGTTAAAAGAAAAGGTGATGTAACACAGTGGTGAACATGCCCTTTCCCAACTTCTTTGGCACGTGTTGCAGCCATGAAATGCTAAGTTAATTATTATTTGCAAAAAAAACAAAGTTAATGAGTTTGAACATCAAATATCTTGTCTTTGTAGTGCATTCAACTGAATATGGGTTGAAAAGGATTTGCAAATCATTGTATTCCGTTTATATTTACATCTAACACAATTTCCCAACTAATATGGAAACAGGGTTTGTATATATATATATATATATATATATATATATATACATATATATATATACATATGTGTATATATATATATATATATATATATATATATATATATATATATATATATATATATATATACAGCGATGATGTGACGTTATCGATGGAAAAATGCATTTTTAGACAATATAATTTTGCCTGAGCAGCTAGGAGACACAGAGAGTAACAAGGGATATAAAATAGATAACAAATGACGGATTAAAAAAATAATTATAATATTATATATATTTTTTTTTCTAACTTGGGACTTCCCATGGGCCGTAGTTTGGTGACCCCTGATGTAGCCGGTCATAGGACAATTTTGGTCTCTGTTGGGACAGACAGTAACATTTATTTATCCACCTATCTTTGAATAAATTGCAAACTTGACTTACATGTAAAAATGATAAGGGTGTCCCAATTAGGGATGGGTACCTTTTACATTTAAAACCGATATGGTAACAATCCCTGGTAACTAGGAATTGATACCTGTACTCATTGGTACAAATTTATGATACTTTTGTGTGTGTATGTGTCTTCCCAAGGGGTAATTTTCAGGGAATAGTTAAAGTTCACAAGCTTTACACTCTCAATTTAGTTTATCTAGGTTTAAATTCTATAGTATTGTCCCTTGGAGAGATGTGTACCTCACAGGTGTCCCACTTGTGAGGTACGGTCTACGTCTGAATGATAAACTACTGTCACCACACACAAAGGAGAACTCATCTCGTATGTCATCCTCTACTTGTTTGCTCGAAAATATAAAGCTAAAAGGTCAGCGCAGGAGGAAGTTACAATGTGTCGCATCCTTATTTCCACTTCTCATTGTCCTTCTGCCGAAGCCTGATTTGTTTTGCCAGCAAACCACCTCGCAGTCATGTCATTACTATGCTGTCAAAGTGGTGTCAGGCTGTGGGGTTGGAGTGAGTAATGGAAGTGAGGTCACCATCTGCGGTACATGATATGACAGGGCTGCAGGAGACCAGGGCAAGTGAGCAGCTTTTTGACAGGGGGATGAGAAGCTGGCGATGGCAGCCTCTTTGATTCCAGCTCCGAAACACATGTCAGGAAGATTGGATTCTCTATCCAGAGAGCTTCCATGTGAGTCCAAAGCTGCACGCTTTAGTGATTAAGGTGTTTTGTGTCCAATAATTCCCCAGCCGAGGGTTTTTTTTAGTATTTCTTTTTTCGCACAGCAAAAAAGGAACTGGACGTATTCAAGAAAACAGTGGTACTTCAGCTTTAAGAGTGCCCCAATTTTAGAGTGTTTTGAGATAAGAGGTATCTCTTGGCTAATAGTTATACTTAAGTTGCAGGCAACAGTCTGTGTTACAAGTAAGAGCCGCCTAAAATATCTGGTCTTACTTGGTAGCATTTGCTTAAGGCTAGAAGATGAGAGGACAGTGTGGAAAAAAATACAGGACACAAACTTTACCTTTGACAATGAGTTCAGCAAAGTTGGAGACCCCTGATCCCCTGGGAGACTGCGTGACACAACGGTAAAGGTCTTGATCCGACCTCTGAACGCTGTCGAGCTGGAACAATACCACAAAGCGCCGGTGACTGAGGTGTTTGACCGACGCTGATGTTAAAATTTCCCCATTGTGTCTCTGAAAGACAGGAAAGGACACGGTCAGTGAAGGCAAAGTATTTGTTTATGACACTTCTCTGTTGAAAATACAGGAAGGTTTTTCCCTTTTAAGGTTTTAAAAGTTGCACAAAAAATATAATCGAAAAGTCGAGATGGTTAAAGTTAAAGTACCAATGATTGTCACACACACTAGGTGTGGTGAGATTATCCTATGCATTTGACCCATCACCTTTATCCCCTGGGAGTTGAGGAGAGCAGTGAGCAGCAGCGGTGGCCACGCCTAGGAATCATTTTGGTGAATTACCCCCCAATTCCAACCCTTGATACTGAGTGCCATGAAGGGAGGTAATGGTTCCCATTTTTATATTATTTGGTATGACTCGGTTTGAACTCACAACCTACCGATCTCAGGGCGGACACTCTAACCACTTAGCCAGTGGTTCTCAAATGGGGGTACGCGTACCCCTGGGGGTACTTGAAGGTATGCCAAGGGGTACGTGAGATTTTTTTTTAAAATTCTAAAAATAGCAACAATTCAAAAATCCTTTACAAACAGATTTATTTAATAGTACATCAACAAAATATGAATGTAAGTTCATAAACTGTGAAAAGAAATGTAACAATGCAATATTAAGTGTTGACAGTCAGATTATTTGTGGACATGTTCCATAAATATTGATGTTAAAGATTTATTTTTTTGTGAAGAAATGTTAAGAATGAAGTTCATGAATCCAGATGGATCTCTATTACAATCCCCAAAGAGGGCACTTTAAATTGATGATGACTTATATGTGTAGAAATGTTTATTTATAATTGAATTACTTGTTTATTTTCAATATGTTTTTAGTTATTTTTATATCTTTATTTCCAAATAGTCCAAGAAAGACTACTAAAAAAGCGCAATATTTTGCACTGTTATACAATTTAATTAATCAGAAACTGATGACATAGTGCTGTATTTTACTTCTGTATCTCTTTTTTTCAACCAAAAATGCTTTGTTCTGATTAAGGAGTACTTGAATTAAAAAAATGTTCACAGTTCACAGTGAAAAAAGGTTGAGAACCACTGTTGTAGAGGACGTTAAAGGCAGTACAGTCACGGCAGCCCTTTAATAATATCGGCCGGGTGAAAATTGGGACAAATTCGGGAGAATGGTTGCACCGGTAAATTGGCGGGAGGTGCACTGAAATCTCCCGAAAAAATTATGAGGGTTGGCAAGTATGTTGCTAAGGCGGGAAAGCCATTCATAGAGCGAGCTGAGCTGCAGTTTAAGTTTCTAGAAGGTCAACGGGCTCATAGTGATGTTAGTAGTAGTGGACTGGGAGGTGTTTTTTTTATAATTTGGGGAGAGTACGCTGTCTTATGCTCACCTGCTAAACACTATTCTGCTTGACGCTGAAGCAATGACTACATGCGCTTTGAATACGCACTGCTGATTGGCTTTGTATGTAACCAATCAGATGGTTGTGTGACTGGGACAATGCTGGGTGCGGACACAGAGGCAGAAGAAGCAAAGCAGCTTGTTAAGACTTTAGCTTAGAAACTCGTTCGGTACACCCCTGTACCGAACCGAAACCCCCGTGCGGAAACAGTTCAATACAAATACACGTACAGTTACACCCCTACATGTAAACAAACTACGGTGAGCTCAAGAAACGCCAAAATTAGTAGGACAAAACGGCGCTCGCCAAATACTCGAATCAGTGAAGCATGTTTAATATAAACAGTGTGCTTTGTAACAATTAAGGAAGGTTTGTGTCATGTTTGTCCTCCTACAGTAACCATATTAAAACAAAAAATTATGTTTTTTTCCCCTCGTCTTTTTCCATTTTTCATATATTTTTGAAAAAGCTCCAGAGAGCCACTGGGGCAGCGCTAAAGAGCCGCATGTGGCTCCACAGCTGAGGGTTGCCAATCCCCGGTTTAACATAAGATAATGCAATATGGGACCACAACAATTGTTGCTTACGATGAGAGTCGACGAGGTAACAGTACAATGTCCTGTTAACGTTACTAGTTATCGCTCATATTTCCTGCACATTTGTCGGATATTTCAAAGTAGCGTGATTAAAAAGCAGCAATTAAGATTATCTATGTTACTTTGTACCAACCGTTACGAACGTTTTTAAGCCAACGTTGTCTTGATCCACACCGTGACTGTGATTCCTCCTACAAGGCGTCTTTTCAAAAGGTTTGATGTTAGATAACACATCCGGGATCTACGAGGTTTAATACATTTCCGGGTGTTGTTAAATTCTGCACAAGTTATAAAACATATTACACGTTAGTTTTTAACGTTAGCAATCAAGCCAAGATTCAAGGTTCAAGGTTGAACTTTATTGTCCCCGCGGGGAAATTTGTCTTGGACACAGTGCATCATTGTTTTCTTAACATACACAAAAACAACAGAACAAAAACACAAGCACAGACACAACCACAACCAGACAACTAACATTTAAACATCTAAACATCAGAACATGGAGCTTGATAGACATGGGTGGCACTTTGATGTAGGCATAAAATCTACAGTATGGAGATAAAGATAAAGTACCAGTGTGCATTGCACTAGAGCTCATGGATAAAGTGCTGTGTGCTAAAGTGTTCGGTTCTAAAGTGCTATGTTTTAAAGTGCTATGTGCTAAAAAAAACGTGCTAACCTATGCGGCGTGGCGCAGTGGGGAGAGTGGCCGTGCGCAACCCGAGGGTCCCTGGTTCAATCCCCACCTATTACCAACCTCGTCACATCCGTTGTGTCCTTGAGCAAGACACTTCACCCTTGCTCCTGATGGGTGCTGGTTAGCGCCTTGCATGGCAGTTCCTTTCATCAGTGTGTGAATGTGTGTGTGAATGGGTAAATGTGGAAGTAGTGTCAAAGCGCTTTGAGTACCTTGAAGGTAGAAAAGTGCTATACAAGTACAACCCATTTATCATTATTTATCATTTATTGCACATTGTTGGTCAGCTTAATGGAGGCTGGGACAAATGATAATTTAAGCCACACTTGCTAATGTGAGGCAACAAACTGAGGAAAATATTTACATTAAAATACCTTCAAAAAGTATTTATTGGGTGACTTCTTCTCCATGAAGTTTTTTGTTTTTTCACCAACCGAAGTTTGATAATCGATAACAAAAAAAACAAAAACGATCTCCAGCGTTAACTCCATTGTTGTTATGGTTGGGCATAAATGATGTCCCAATTGCGAGGGTAGATAACAAGCACCACCTCTTGGGGACGGGGGGGTACTAGGATGACAGGGGATGCAAAACATTAACAGTGCAATACGTTTTCATAACATGGTCACTACTGCCTACTTTGTCTTGTTATATTCTTATTTTACTGTTATATTGTTATTCCATCGATCCATCCATTGTTATTCCCATTGTTTTTATTCTTTTTGTAATATTTCTCTATTTTGTTTCCTTTTAAACCCCCATTATTTACGTCTTACTTTTTTATTTGTATTTATTTATTTTTTAATTGATCTCAACTCTGTACACTGCTGCTGGAATTTTAATTTTCCTGAAGGAACTCTCCTGAAGGAATCAATAAAGTACTATCTATCTATCTATCTATCTATCTATCTATCTTGTTGCTTAATTTTCAGGGTGTGGTGGTAGTGGCAGAGGGCTAGCGGTAGTGAGTAGGGTGAATATTGGAACCGGCCCCAAGTATATTAGTTGTCCCCTATTGGTTGTGCGAAAACATGCTTGACTAAAAATGGAAATTCGGAAGTGAAAAAAAAAATCAAAAGTAGTCCATCCTAAAAATGATATCTTACACTTTGATAAACAACTATAATGAGGACAAATATCATAAGAATCATAAAAGCTGTTGTTGTTCAAAGTCTTCCCGTACTGAGATGTTTGCGTTTTCAGGCTATAAACTGCATTTTCCGCGTCTGTTGAAAATGGTGTGGTGTAAATGGTTCATTTTATCTTCACAGATTTCCACACTAAGTACATTTTCAAATCAAAAAAGTAGAAGCTATTGTAATGCATCAGTGGGGCTCTGACATTTATTTGAATCTCCTTGCGACTCCCATAATGCCACTTACTGTAATGTGTCCTTTTCTTTCGACTCCACTTACTTATAAATGCCTTTGTCTTTCTTATGCAACTCCTATTGCTCGCAGACCAGACTCGCTCTAAAACCTGTAACTTAGTCAGCCCTTTGCAAATCCTTCCGCAGACACAAAATACATTATGCATTTTCTAAAGTTGAGAAGGTCTCACTATGGCAAAAGCTGCAAAATGGATGTAAAAACGGGCTGCAAAACATTCAGTGATTTAGGTCTCAAGTGTCAATACTTTGGTTTTGTGCAAACCTCAACACACAATGATAAGAAATGCCATAGATAAATGGCGCCATAATGCAAATGAGCCTTTTCCCTGAATAAAGACACTTCATGTTTTGTTTTATATTAAAATAACTAACTATGGGCTTCATGGTGGAAGAGGGGTTAGTGCGTCTGCCTCACAATACGAAGGTCCTGAGTAGTCAGGGTTCAATCCCGGGCTCGGGATCTTGTTTAATGTTCATTAAAATGAATGAAAACGAGAGTGATTAGGTCTCAAAATATTATTGGGTTGTTTTTGATATGTTTACTATTTCTCAGAATAATTCCCTGGACACGGGCAGATTTTTGAGGGCTAGAATCAAAAGATTTAAATAAGTAATAGATATTTTTTGGTTTAGTTTTTGTATATTACTGACGTTGCTTTGCTCAAACAATTGCATACAATAAAAGAAAATAAGGAACTACCGCTTGTTTAAACATTGCGTTGATGTTGTTCAACTGTCTATAGCAGTGGTTCCCAACCACCGGGCCGCGGCCCGATTGGTAAAGGGGCCGCAGAATAATTTTTTATTAAAAATAAAAAAATAAAAAATAAATAAATAAAATAAAAAAAACATGTTTTATTAAATCAACATAAAAAACACAATATACACTTACAATGAGTGCACCAACCACAAAAACCTCCTTTTTTCATGACAAAAACATCCCTTTTTCATGACAAAGAAAAAAAAAAAAAAAAAGAAAAAAAAAGGACAACCCCCCACCCACCCCACCGGTCCGCGGATACAAAAAGGTGGGGGACCACTGGTCGATAGCACTCACCATGTATACATTGAACAATATACAGTAACAGTTAATACATGTGAATGGTATCGGCTTTTCTCACTAATTGATGATTGGCAGCATAAAACCCTGATCTGAACCTCCCTGGACATGCCCACACGTTGTTTCGCTTCTACATTTCATGCAAATGTGAAGGTCTTATTACAGGACTAGAAGTCTAACAGGTACAGTCATTGTTATGATCTCCCCAAGTAAATCACTGACCTCGAGTAGGAATTTCTCCGCCTCAGCTGCCTTTCCAGCAGCAACACATTGGAAAGTGGCATTTTGTCCGGCGTTGACCTCCTCTTCTCCAAGCCTGGAGAAATGTGGTGCCTTATCTGCGGAGGCATACAGCAAGAGAAAAGGCGATGTCATCAAAAGACTCCATTACCTTTCAGCCACTCACATACCTCAGCCCGCCACAAAGAACACATTCTTAACAGGGCTCAAACACAATCATTTTCAGTTTGAGGGACAAAATAGTTTGTTCAGTGTTGGATTCATTTTCCTCAAAATATAATGTTTACTGTACATGAACATCAAATATTTTAATTTCACCCTGGATTAATTTTTAATTTGATGCCAGTGACACATAATGGTTGTTTTTTAAATGACTGTTCATTTGTGAAAACCCATTAACCTTTGGTAATATTTTCCGAGAAAAAAACATGAATCATGATTAATAAGTGATAAATGTTGTTGTTGTTCCAAATGTGCACATTTTTGGCAGAAATGTGTATCCACTGGACTGTAATTACAGTGTATTGCATTACGCTTCAACTATCCACAGTGCAAAGCTGCTTCTAAGACATTAATCCTCACCACCATGGCGGAAAAGTTTCTTCCATGTAACATTATCACTGGAGGAATAAAGAAAAATTATTTTTTTATCATGCTACACACACCGAGTAGGACGACACAAGAAGCTAACCGCCAAAACTTCTAGACGTCAATACCGAGAATACTTTGCATAGTATCAGTATATAAACAATACTAAAGTGATTAAATCCATATTTTTCATTTTTCTGTTCTTGTTATTACAATATCTTTGTTGTTGTTGTTATTGTTTACAAACTCCTGGAAAGAGGAGGGCTTTGAGGGCAAACCGCAAATGATTTAAATGGGAGCCAATAGTTTCTGAGTCATTAGTGATTCCCAGAGCCCAAGAGCGGGTGATAGAATGTTTTATATTTGGGCTCCAGTATTCTGGAATGCCCTCCCGGTAACAGTTAGATATGCTACCTCAGTAGAAGCATTTAAGTTCCATCTTAAAACTAATTTATATACTCTAGCCTTTAAATACACCCTTTTTTAGATCGGTTTATCCGTCTTCTCTCTTCTCTGCTCTGCCCGCCACTCCTGCGTGGAGAAGTTATCAGGTGGCTACGGATCAGTTTCCACGTAGAGGGCGCTAGCTGTTCCAAGGTGGGACCCAGAATGGACTACTCCTCTGTGCATCAATTGGTGACGTCTGTGCACTGCTGACTTGTCAACATACAAGAGGATCCCCTGCTGGCATTCCTATGGACTGGACTCTCACATTATTAACTGTATCCACTTGCCATACATTGCATCGGCCACCCGAGGGGCCGGGCTGGGGTGGTTCTCATTGTGCACATTGGGTAGAGTTGTTTCTTGCCCTGATGTGGGATCAGAGCCAAAGATGTACACAACCCAAATCGTAAATAAAAACAGAATATAATGATTTGCAAATCCTTTGCCATCGATATTTAATCAAATAGACGGCAAAGACAAGATACTTAACGTTCAAACTGGTAAACTTTGTTTTTTTATTGCAAATATTAGCTCATTTGGAATTTGATGCCTGCAAAATGTTTCAAAAAAGATGGCACACGTGGCAAAAAACTCTGAGAAAGTTGAGGAATGCTCATCAAACACTTATTCGGAACATCCCACAAGTGAACAGGTTAAATTGGGAAGAGGTGGGTAACATTACTGCAGGGTTGCCCATTACGTCGATCGCGAGCTACCGGTCGACCGCGGAGGGTGTGAAGTGAAGTGAAGTGAATTATATTTATATAGCGCTTTTTTCAAGTGACTCAAAGCGCTTTACACTGTGAAACCCAATATCTAAGTTACATTTAAAACCAGTGTGGGTGGCACTGGGAGCAGGTGGGTAAAGTGTCTTGCCCAAGGACACAATGGCAGTGACTAGGATGGTGCAAGCGAGGATCGAACCAGCAACCCTCAAGTTGCTGGCACGGCCGCTCTACCAACCAAGCTATACCGCCCCCGTGTGTCAGTCGATCGCCAGCCAGGCTTTTAAAAAATAGACCTAAAAATTAGCGATCATCAATCTTCACCAAGACGTCACGCCAAATTTCTTCCCCCCTACAAAAACCTTCCCTCCGGAAGAAATTTGCCGTGACAGCCCCTCTAATGTCTGAAGGACCCCAATGAGGGTGGAAGGACCTTGAAGCAGCCCAGATAGCTGCCTGTTTTAAAAGCATTATAATTGGCTGATTGTCATTGGTGAAAAATAAATGTGAAGAAAAAATTTTAGCATTCCAGCATGCTAACCTTTCAAGCTATTTTTGCTTCGCTATTTTTGCTTCGCTAATTTTGCAGCTGTAACCCTTAAGAGTCATATAACTTGGTATTGTCACGCCCTCATTGGGGTTCTTCAGGCATTAGAGGGGCTGTCACGCCAAATTTCTTCCGGGGGGAGGTTTTTGTAGGGGGGAAGAAATTTAACGTGACAGCACCCGAAGGTCTTGTGAGATGACGCTGGCTGCTGCGAGATCATTATCAAGAAAAAATGACCGAGAGGAAGGCGAGAAACACTTTTTATTTCAACAGACTCTCGCGCCGTACCTTCCATCAAAATTGTAAAGGCTGACTGCACGTTTCCTATCTTCACAATAAAAGCCCTGCTTCATGCTGCCTGCGCTCACAAAATAAGATCGCTCGGAAAGCTGACGTGCACAAGCAATCGCTTGTGCATCTGTGAAGCCACCATTAATGCTGACATGTAGGTTTTGGAGAAACGTACGTTGCCATCCAAGAAACGACTTTTTCCTGGACGCCCTTGCTTATTTCAGCAAGACCATGCCAAGCCACATTCTGCACGTGTTACAACAGCGTGGCGTCATAGTAAAAGAGTGCAGGTACTAGACTGGCCTGTCTGTAGTCTAGACCTGTCTCTCATTGTCGCATTATGAAGCGTAAAATACGACAATGGAGACCCCGTACTGTTGAACAACTTAAGCTGTACATCAAGCAAGAATGGGAAATAAATCCACTTGAAAAGCTTCAAAAAATGGTCTCCTTAGTTCCCAAAACTTTACTGAGTAATGTTAAAAGGAAAGGCCATGTAACACAGTGGTAAAAATGCCCATGTACCAACCTTTTTGCAATGTGTTGCTGCTATTAAATTCTAAGTTAATGATTTTTTTGCAAGTAACGTTCTCAGTTCAAACATTAAATAACTTGTCTTTGCAGTCTATTCAATTGAATATAAGTTGAAAAGAATTTGCAGTTCAGTGAATTCTGTTTTTATTTACGATTTACATAACGTGCCAACTTCACTGGTTTTAGGTTTGGTATTGTTGTTTGTACAGCTCTTTGAGGTATTTGTAAATATAGGTTATATGAATAAACTTTGATTGATAAACTCTGATATTATTGTTAATTACTGTGCACTAGCCACTTTATTTTCTTTGAACATAGCATTTAATACCACACATTTAATACATAATCTGATTTACAAGAATTCTATCAAATTATACATTTAAAAAGAGAAGCTTTACAAACATGTGCAAACATTTTTACTTTAGTTACTTGCCATGAAACAATTCCAGTTTCATAATCTATTGTCAAAGAATCAGATCAGGACCCAAAATCAGATCAAATCTGAGGCCAAAAATTGGGATCGAGCTCGGATTCTGCATCTAGCTTTGGGCAAAAAACCTCACTTTGCATGCGTGTAACCTTTCGGCACACGCCAAATCTTTTCGTACAAAGTGAGACTGCGACTGTGGAGGCCAAAAATATTGATCGGGTCATCCGTAATGTGCAGCATCATATGGGCTGTGATAGGCTATGTATAAATACAGCGTGGGAGTGAATGTGTGAAAGGAAAGCCAGAGAGTAAGCTTCAACCCTCCACATTTTGACTAGTAACATCTCAGCATGCTGAGTGGAGCTGCCAATGAATCAGTGTGGGAGTAACCCTCTCACCCAACTCTGTGATTAACAATAGCTCAGTGAGTAGAGAACCCTGCAGAGCCAAATGACTGTGTAAACGTTGGAGGCTCAGCCTGCCATGTCTGAGAAATAGGGTGGCACGTGTCCGCTTGTCACTCCAGATGACTGACGGGAAGAGATGGCAGAGCAAGAGTGGAGCAGAATCATTACGGAGAAGCAAATGTTTGCTTCTCTCTCACCACTATTTCCCTGAATGTGCACTTTGTGGATCTTGTTTGTATATCACAGACAGTGATGAAAAGGTCTGTTTTTTCCTCAACCTGAAGCAGGTTGGTCCAATAGTATACACAAAGAGATGATTAATAGTAGTAGTAATTTGCAAAGATTAATTACTACAAGTAATGTCTGTTAATTATTCAATGAAAAGACTAAACATATTACAAACCCCGTCGCCATATGAGTTGGGAAATTGTGTTGGATGTAAATATAAACGGAATACATTAACAAATCCTTTTCAACCCATATTCAGTTGAATATGCTACAAAGACAACATATAAAAAACTGATAAAAAAATGTTTGTTTGCAAATAATCATTAACTTTAGAATTTAATGCCAGCAACATGTGACAAAGAAGTTGGAAAAGGTGGCAATAAATACTGATTAAGTTGAGGAATGATCATCAAACACTTATTTGGAACATCCCACAGGTGTGCAGGCTAATTGGGAACAGGTGGGTGCCATGATTGGGTATAAAAACAGCTTCCATGAAATGCTAAGTAATTCACAAACAAGGAAGGGGTGAGGGTCACCTATTTGTAAAGAAATTGTCCAACAGTTTTAAAACAACATTTCTCAACGAGCTATTGCAAGGAATTTAGGGATTTTACCATCTATGGTCCATAAAATCATCAAAAGGTTCAGAGAAACTGGAGAAATCACTGCACGTAAGCGATGATATTACGGACCTTTGATCCCTCAGGCCAGGGGTCGGGAACCTTTTTGGCTGAGAGACCCATACAAGCCAAATATTTTTAAAAGTATTTCCGTGAGAGCCACATATACTAGATAAATATATATTTTCAACACTGAATACAACTAAATGCGTGCATTTTTAAGTAAGACCAACATTTTTAGAGGATAATAATTATCTTATTATTTTTAATAACATTTTTATTCTGAAGCTAAACAACACTACATAAAATACTTCTTACCATTAATGCAACTTTCTGAACAGGTGCCGTAGCAACCGGATGGATGAATTAAAATGCATGAGAATGTTTTATATTTTGAATGTTATTTTTAACAATGTGATTACCAGTGGAGTTATTCATTACTCATCGTGTTAAGCAATGTCAGCTAAGATGTATCTGAGAGCCAGGTGCAGTCATCAAAAGATCCACATCTGGCTCTAGAGCCATAGGTTCCCTACCCCTGCCTCAGGCGGTACTGCATCACAAACCGACATCAGTGTGTAAAGGATATCACCACATGGGCTCAGGAACACTTCATAAAACCACTGTCAGTAACTACAGTTTGTTGCTACATCTGTAAGTGCAAGTTAAAACTCTAATATGCAGAGCGAAAGCCATTTATCAACAACACCCAGGAACGCCGCCGGCTTCGCTGGGTCCGAGATCATCTAAGATGGACTGATGCAAAGTGGATAAGTGTTCTGTGGTCTGATGAGTCCACATTTCAAATTATATTTGGAAACTGTGGACGTGGTGTCCTCCGGAACAAAGGGGAAAATTAACATCTGGATTGGTATAGGCGCAAAGTTCAAAAGCCAGCATCTGTGATGGTATGGGGGTGAATTAGTGCCCAAGGCCTGGGTAACTTACACATCTGTGAAGGCACCATTAATACTGAATGGTCCATACAGGTTTTGGAGCAACACATGTTGTCATCCAAGCAACGTTATCATGGACGCCCCTGTTAATTTCAGCAAAACAATGCCAAGCCACGTGTTACAACAGCGTGGCTTCGTAGTAAAAGAGTGCAGGTACTTTCCTGGCCCGCCAGCAATCCAGACATGTCTCCAATCGAAAATGTGTGGCCCATTATGAAGCGTAAGATACTACAACAAGACCCCGGACTGTTGAACAACTTAAGCTGTACATCAAGCAAGAGTGGTAAATAATTCCACTTTCAAAGCTTCAACAATTAGTTTCCTTCCTTTCCATTTTCTACCGCATATTCCCTTTTGGGGTGGCGGGGGGCGCTGGCGCCTATCTCAGCTACATTTGGGCGGAAGTCGGGGTACACCCTGGACAAGTCGCCACCTCATCGCAGGACAATTAGTTTCCTCAGTTCCCAAACGTTTATTGAGTGTTGTTAAAAGAAAAGGTGATGTAACACAGTGGTGAACATGCCCTTTTCCAACTACTTTGGCACGTGTTGCAGCCATGCAATTGTAAGTTAATTATTATTTGCAACAAAAAAAAAGTTTCTGAGTTTGAACATCAAATATCTTGTCTTTGTAGTGCATTCAATTGAATATGGGTTGAAAATGATTTGCAAATCATTGTATTCTGTTTATATTTCAGAATCAGAATCAGCTTTATTGTCATTAGACAGGGTAACGAGAATGAGATTTACATCGAAAACAATTTCCCAACTTAAATAGAAACGGGGTTTGTATAACACTGATGTTTTAGCTCTAAATGCTTCCTCACTTAAGTTGGATCTCTTCCCGTTTACCGTCTGTTTCGATTTATACTGCTCCTATTTAAGCACAAATGAGTTAAGTCTGGAATTAATTGTGCCGTCATTGTGGTGATTGCTGCCAAGTATTGAAATCCATATTGCTATACCGTAGCTACACCTAATGACAACACTTAATAAGGACCTTCATACAAGCGTTTGATTCAAACAGTTCAAAAATGATGACAGAAAGGAGTGGAATCAAAAGTCTGGTGTTCACAAAGGCTGTCAATCACTCAGCTCGTGGGAAGTGCCATCACTCAGTCAGTGATTGACTGCATTTGGTTCATCCATACATGCAGTTTCTCTACTCCATTGGAACTGCACTTTTTTGAAATCTTTTCCAAGATTAAAAATCTGGGACAAGAACTTGTTGTGCTTTCTAAATAGTGAAAAACTCTTCCACCTATAAATCTTTCTAAAAATAAAAAAAAAATAAAAAAACTGCCAAAGATGCTCCATTTGCATGCTGTGACCTGCATATTAACCAAACAATGGTGACATGGTTATTGTAAAAGTTAACAGCAAAAAACTATATTGACATCGTCGGAACACAATACAATGCGATACGACAACAACTGGTATAAACCAGGGGTCCCCAAACTACGACCCAAGGGCCAAATACGGCCCGCCGGCGTCCAAAATCCGGCCCGCGGGAAGTCTCAAGGTTTTTATTTTTTTTTATTTTTTCTTTTTAATCTATTTTCTACCGCTTGTTGATCTTGGGGTCTCCTCGCCGCTCAGGCAAATCAATTTGTCTACAAATGCATTTTCCCATCAATAACGTGACATAATCGCGAGCGTGCGGCAAATGCGAACTCTTTTAGTCAGATAGTGTGTGAGTAATTTATATATATATCCATCCATCCATCCATCCATATAT